>NW_007155127.1:0-1324 GCF_000164805.1 Carlito syrichta | reverse complement strand
CTCAAAAAATTTAAAAATAAATTAAAAAATCCATCCAAGTTGCTGTGAATTTCAAAATTTGTCATTTTGTGGCAGTGTAATATTCCACCATGCATATGTACCACATGTTTTATCCAGTCATCTTCCAATGGGCAGCACAGTTGATTCTGTGTTTTTGCTGTTGTGAAGAATGCTGCAACAAACATGCATGTGCACGTATGTTTCTTCAGAGTGATTTGAGTTCCTCTGGGTGTGTTCCCACGAGGGATTGCAGGGTCATATGAAAGGTTGATTTTTAGACCTTTCAGGAATCACCACACAGTTTTCCACAGAGATTGTACTAGTTTACATTCCCACCATCAGTGTAGAAGTGTTCCCTTTTTCAAACATTCTATTCAGTATTGTTTTTTCTTTAGTGATTATGGCCATGCTGACTGGAGTTAGGTACTATCTCAGTGTGTTTTTGGGGGGGTGGGTGGTTGGAGTCTCATTCTGTCATCCAGGCTGGAGTGCAGTGACATGCTCATGGGCCATCTTTGTGTCGACCTGCTGAATGTTTAGTTTGATATTACCCATGTAACCATCACCCAAACAACAGAGAACATTTCCATAACTAGAAAGTTCCCTCATACCCATATCTAATCAATACCTTCTGTAAAAGGCAGTCATTTTCTGACTTCTGACTTCTTAGTTTCACTTGTTCTTATTTTTCAATGTGTATTCTTCTTCTATTTCTAATTTTTTTGAGATTCATTAATGTTGGGCTACATTAATGTTGTTATTGCTATTGTGCTTATTCATTCAGTTTGCCCAAAGTGGTTATACCATTTTACTTCCCCAAAGTCACGTATGGAGCTCCAGTTAGTTGTTTATGTCTTCACCAACATTTGGTGTTCTCACTCTTTTAAACATTAGCCTCCGTAATATTATTAATATTTTGTGTTCTAAGTGGATCATCTTGGAGCTCTTATGGCCCTAGGAAGATAGCATATTTACAGAACATTTATTGTGGATTCCAAGTAAGTTCACCTCTCCCATCAGATCCAGTTGTTTTAGGACCTTTAAAATTAAGGGCATTAAAACTATTGTGACGTCTGCAGTTTCAAGTCAAGTTACCCAGCTGTGGGCTTGCTCATACCTAGGAATCATTTATTAAAAAACTCATACCTGCAGGGTGAAGCCATCCCTAGTACCTAAGTCAGTCTTTCTAAGATATGTGTGTATGTGCATATGTGTGTGTGTATATATATGTATACATGTATACACACACACACATATATATGTACACACACACACACATGTATGTAAAACCATCACCATAATCAAGTTAATGAGCATAACCAAC
>NW_007155126.1:0-728 GCF_000164805.1 Carlito syrichta | reverse complement strand
CAAGTATAAGCAAATTTAAAAGGACTGAAATTCTACCATGCACCTTCTCGGACCACAGTGGAATAAAAATAAACATTGACACCAACAAAGTCCCCCCAAAACTCACAAAGACATGGACACTAGACAGCATGATGCTAAATAACTCCTGGGTCAATGATGACATCAAAACAGAGATCAAAAGATACCTGGAAACAAATGAAAATGAAGAAACATCTTACCAAAATCTCTGGGATGCCTTAAAAGCTGTAATAAGAGGGGCATTTATATCCCTACAAACACACATGAGGAAAATGGAAGGAACAGAAATTGACAACCTAACAAGCCACCTAAAGAAGTTGGAAAAGCAAGACCACAAAAACCCTAATTTCAGCAGAAGAATCCAGATCACCAAAATAAAAGCCCAAATCCAGGACATAGAAGACAAAAAGATAATACAAAAAATCAATGAAACAAAAAGCTGGTTCTTTGAAAGAATAAACAAGATCGATGGTCCCCTAGCTAGACTGACCAAGAAAAAAACGAGAAAAAAACCAAATAAGCACAATCAGAAACACAAAAGATGAAGTCACATCTGACCCTGAAGAAATACAAAAGATCATTAGAGACTACTACGTACACTTGTATGGAAACAAACTTGAAAACCCTTGAAGAAATGGAGGACTTTCTGACATCACACAACCTACCTAAGTTGGAACAGAAGAAATTGAGACCCTAAATAGACCATAACA
>NW_007155125.1:0-718 GCF_000164805.1 Carlito syrichta | reverse complement strand
GAATTAATGTCTTCAAAACTCCACTTCACCTGTTGTTATATTCCTTTTTAGAGTAAGCAATTATATTTGGATACCAAATATTGCAGCAGTAAAAGGGATAGTAACTATTAAAGAGAAAAGCCAGGAAAGGTGGAAAGGATGGAAAGAAAAGAGAAACTACAAACCAAATTCTTTTACAGTTGACAAAATGAATGAAAAGATGTGTGTGTGTGTGTGTGTGTGTACATATAATGTAATATTGTTCTGTAACTAGGACAATAAAATAAAGATAAAATATTATATTAAGTTAACCATCTATATGGAGGAGTACAAATATAAAATATACATTCTGCAAAGTATACACATTTTATATTCTGCAATATATATATGTATATTATATGTGTGTGTGTGTGTGTGTGTGTATTTGCAATACATTGGGGAGACCCTCTCAAAACAGAATTTATTTAGAAAACATTGCATATTTATTCTTATATGTTTAAACTTTAGTCACCTTTGAAATACTCTCCATTTGATGCCATACACCTACAGAGATGCTTTTTCCACTGCTCAAAACTCATCAATTTGGATGCCTTTTAGTGCTTCTGACATTTTTTGTTTCACTTCTTCCACATCATCAAAACCTTCCCTTTGAGTACTTTTTTCACCTGGGGAAACAAAAACAATGTTATCTCGGGGCAAGATCTGGTGAATAGGGAGGGTGGGGCACAGGGTCATGCAG
>NW_007155124.1:0-698 GCF_000164805.1 Carlito syrichta | reverse complement strand
GATAAAATATTATATTAAGTTAACCATCTATATGGAGGAGTACAAATATAAAATATACATTCTGCAAAGTATACACATTTTATATTCTGCAATATATATATGTATATTATATGTGTGTGTGTGTGTGTGTGTGTATTTGCAATACATTGGGGAGACCCTCTCAAAACAGAATTTATTTACAAAACATTGCATATTTATTCTTATATGTTTAAACTTTAGTCACCTTTGAAATACTCTCCATTTGATGCCATACACCTACAGAGATGCTTTTTCCACTGCTCAAAACTCATCAATTTGGATGCCTTTTAGTGCTTCTGACATTTTTTGTTTCACTTCTTCCACATCATCAAAACCTTCCCTTTGAGTACTTTTTTCACCTGGGGAAACAAAAACAATGTTACTCGGGGCAAGATCTGGTGAATAGGGAGGGTGGGGCACAGGGTCATGCAGTTTTTTGTCAAAAACAGCTGAACACTTGGCCTGGTGATGCGTTGTCATGGTGGAAGAACCAATCATCTGACTGCCACAACTCAGAACATTTCTTCCGCAAATCATCACTCAACCTTATCAAAACTTCCTGATAAAGATTTTGGTTGACCGTTTGATTTGGAAAAAAAAATTCCGAGTGTGCTACAAGGACTTTGTCCTCCAAATTATATTGCTGTTTACATTTACCTATAGATTATTTGCCTTCTTTT
>NW_007155123.1:0-706 GCF_000164805.1 Carlito syrichta | reverse complement strand
AGCCCCGCGGGTTCGAGACCCACCTGGGCAGCGAGACCTCATCTCTACAATAAATCAAAAAATCAGCTGGGTGTGGTAGCGCATGCCTGTGATTCCGGCTACTCGGAAGGCTGAGGCGTAAGGATCGCCAGAGCCCAGTAGGTGGAGGCTGCGGTGGCCAGAGCGGCCACTGCACTCCAGTCTGGTCGACAGAGTGAGACTCCAACTCAAAAAAAAAAAAAAATTTCTCTATAGTTTTTAATTCTCTTGTGATAATATCAGAGTGAACGAGAAATAAACAGTACAAATAATAGAGCCCATAAATTTCATAATATTGAGAATCAGAAGAGTTGGCTATTTGTTAATTATCAGAGCCAATCATCCCTGTTTCTCAGTGGAGACTTGTTTCAGTTAAATACACACACACTCATATACATTTTATGAGGATACCTATGAAAAGTGTTACTGTGAAATGGCTTAAAATTCTGTGTCTGTTTTATATAGTAATTTCCAGAATACACAGCTATATGTTGAGGGAAACACAGAAATATTTAAACATCTAAACTCTCCTGTTTTTATATAAATTATCTCTAATTTGTCTCTTTATTTTCCTCAAACCACCTGCCTGACCTAGAATGAGCATTACTGAATTTTTTTTTTTTCCACTTAGCCTTCCTGTTATAGAGCTAGAAATGTTTTTTGACAGAACCTCTGATGCTAAAAAAGG
>NW_007155122.1:0-706 GCF_000164805.1 Carlito syrichta | reverse complement strand
TACTTTTTGCTTTATCTGTCTATAGCTGTTAGTGGGATATAAAGTCTCTGGCTGTAATTGTGTGGGTATCTATGTCCCTGTCCTTTCTTAATTTAAGTAGTAATTGTTTTATATAAGCTCTACCAATTCATGACCAAGTCCTATGTTGAATGCATATATCTTTAAGATGGATACTTGTTGCTGGTAGATTGAATATTTTTTAAGCTAAGTAGTGTTCTTCAGTGTCCTTTTTAACATTTATTGGTGTGAAGTCTGTTTATCTGATATAAGAATAGCGAAGTCCACTCTGTTTTGTTTTCCATTCGCCTAGAAGATCTTTCTCCATCATCTCACTTTGAGTGTGTGTGTGTGTGTGTGTGTGTGTGTGTGTGTGTGTGTGTGTGTGTGTGGCAGTAATGAAGGTCACCCTCGAGACTTAACAATTGAGCAATAAAGGTTGCCTCCTATTCCCAGTGAAATCACCAGTGTGGCATCTCTGAGATTCAGATAGATGTTGGCAGATGAAACTAAACTACTGCAAATGTAATCAGATTTTGCCCCACTATATTTGCTGTGCTAGATGACTTATCTTTATTCAAATGACAATACATGCTCAGGACATGGCTTAAGTCCCTCTCTGCAAAATATTTCAGTTTCAAAATGTATCATAAACAGGCACCAACAACAGTTTGTGCTGACTCTAGGGCAACTACAGCATCCACTCACC
>NW_007155121.1:0-829 GCF_000164805.1 Carlito syrichta | reverse complement strand
ACTGACCAGCTATCTGAGTTTCTAGTCGGCTAGATAGTTAAGAAACAGGCTAGTCAGCCAGCTTAAATATCCAGCAGGCTGGCTGTACAGTCAGAGAGCCAACTGGCTTAACTAGTTAGCCACCCTGCTGGTCAGATGGCTAGTCAGCCGGTATAACTAACTGGCCACTACCTGACCAGTCTGCTAACCAGCCGGCTTAACTTGCCAGACACCTAGCTAGCCAGCAGGCAAAACAGCTGAATTAACTAGTTAGCCATTCGATGAGTCAGCTGGCTTAACAAGCTAACCACCTAGCTAGACATCTGACTAAAAAAGCTCACTTAACTCACTGACTTAACTAGCTAGCCAGCTGTTAAACCAGCTGACTTAATTAGCTAGCTACCTACCTAACCAGGTGGCTAGCTAGATGAATTAACTAGCTGACATAACCACCTAGCCAGCTGGTTAGCAAGCTGACTTAACTAGTTAGCTACCAAGCTAGCCAGATGGATATCCACTTGAATTAACTAGCATAATTAACCAGTTAGCCAGCTGGCTAACCTGCTGACAAAACTAGGTGACTGAACTCGTAAGCCAGCTGGCTAGCCAGCTGATTTAACTAGCTGACAACACTAGCTAACCAGGGGTCTAGTCAGCTGATTTAACTAGTTAACCATATGTATCCCACGTGCTTGCCAGCTGACTTAACTATCTAGCTACTTAGTATCCAGCTGACTAGCGAGCTGACTTGACAGGTAACTTAACTAGCTAGCCCAGTGGCTAGCCAACTGACTTAACTAGTTAGCTACCCAGCTAGGCATCTGGTGAACCAGCTGACTTAACTAGCTGA
>NW_007155120.1:0-719 GCF_000164805.1 Carlito syrichta | reverse complement strand
AACTGACTTAACTAGTTAGCTACCCAGCTAGGCATCTGGTGAACCAGCTGACTTAACTAGCTAGTCAGGTGATTTAACTCGTTGACTTAACTAGGTAACTACCTGCCAACCAGCTGAATTTACTAGCTGACATAACTTGCTAGATAAATAGCTAGATATCTAGCTAGCTAGCTGAATTATCTAGCTGACTTAACTAGCCAGCTGGCTGACATAACTAGCTGACTTAACTAGCTAGCTACCTAGCTAGCCATCCGACTTAACTAGCTTAAATAACTAGCTAGCTGGCTGTCTAGCCAAAGGACTTAACTAGCTTTTTAACTTGCTAGCGAGCTGCCTAGCCAACTGACTAAATGAAGTGACTTAACTAACTAGCCAACTGGTTAGCCAGCTGATTTAACTAGCTGATTAACAAGCTAGGTACCTGGCAAGCCAGGTGACTAAACTAGCTGAATTAACTAGTAATCCAGCTGGCTAGCTAGCTGACATAACTAGCTCTCTACCTCTCCAGCCACATGGAGACTTAACTAGCTGAATTAACTAGCTGACTTAGCTAGCCAGCTGGCTAGCAAACTTACTTACCTATGTCATTACCTGTCATAACTAGCTGTCTTTACTAGCTGGCTTGCTTTCTAGGCAGTTGAATTAACTAGCTTGCTACATAGTTAGCCATCTGCCTATCCAGATGAATTAATTAGGTGACATATCTAGCTAGCAAGCTG
>NW_007155119.1:0-720 GCF_000164805.1 Carlito syrichta | reverse complement strand
CCATGTGCATCCACGGCTCCCCAGGAAAAGGTCCACATGGAAGGGGGGCGATGGAGTGATCGGGAGAGGAAGGCCCCTCGTCTTACTGAAGGTGGCAGACAGGGGAAACTGGAACCAGGATTGGTCATGGTGTTGCTCGATTGCCTTGATCACTCTGTTCCCCAAAGGCTAACCTAACTGGGGGCCATCTCTTCCATGAGCTCACAGGCATCTTTGTCTTGAGGCAGAAGTCTGGAGAGTGGAGCCAGGCCTTCTGGGGCTCATGGCTGAAGGTACGGGATGAATGTGCCCAGTGCATGAGATATTTGAAATTTCCAATGCATGACAGCCTGGAAAGTGCTTTTTCCTCTCCCATCCCTGAGGATGACTCCTCGTGCTGGGTGGCCGTGGTGGTGGTGGTGGTGGTGATTATTATTTGGAGTCAAAATCCTGCTCAGTCAACCAGACCAGAACGCAGGGGCACACTCACAGTGACTGCAGCCTCCACCTTCTGCTCAGGTGATCCTCACACTTCGGTTCCCCAAGTGGCTGGAAACACAGGCCTGAGCCATCACACCTGGCTTATATTTGGATTTAATTTTGAAGGCTGAGATGAGGTCTCACCCAGTATCCCAAGCTCTTTTCAAAACTGCAGGCTTATGTCTTCCACTTGCCTGGGCCTCTGAAGGGCCAGGATGCCAGACTGAGCCCCTGAGCCCAGACTGTGGTGGTGGTGGTGGT
>NW_007155118.1:0-901 GCF_000164805.1 Carlito syrichta | reverse complement strand
GAGATACTTTGTTAAGATAAAGGAATGGCAAACTCCAGTTTTGTTGATATGTAGATGAAGCCCTACATGTAGCAGACTTTAGGGTGAATAGGTAAGTGTCTTACAAGGTTTCCTGGAATCTGAGAATCCATAAGAGATGACTTTGCAGACCCCAAAACCTTGTTATGTTATATGTTATGTTATGTTATGTTCTTATGCTATGCCAAAATTAGGTTGGAAAGTAAACTTCAGGATATAGGGTAATAGGGTAACAAAATCCTGTTTGGTGAGTTCTCATCAGGCAGTGACTCACAAGCCTCTCATTCAGGAATCTGGGTAAGAGAAAAAAAGGTCAAGTTTAGTCCTCAATATGTAAAACATAACTAGATTTCTATGCAAAAATCTCCCCTCCTCTATTGTCAGCTATTGTTTCACCAAGAGCCAAATTATAACCCTTTTCTTCTATTTGCATGTATTTAAAAGAAAATCTCATTTATTATAAAGTGTTGTATGTACAACAATCTGTTCAAGATTTTTAAAAAATCATGTTCAGCTTACTGTGAAAAAATATATATTTCCAAGGCAAAGTTGCTGATGTTTCACATTTTGACCAAACTGTGTGACATGGTAAATTTTGCTTAAGACTTTGAAGGATAGCAAAATATGCTACTCCAAAACATATTATGTTAGTAAAAGGATTTGAAGGAGCACAGGACATTTTACCCCAAAGTAGGGCTCTCTGGTATAATGTGTATTTAAAACTAAAAACTCTTTTGAAGAAATTTTATTTTATCTACATAAAAATAGGATTGACCCAACTAAGAGAACAATTGTTCATGTTCCCCTCCCTTTTATCTCATTATCCATGACAGGAAAGAAAACCAGGAATGTAATCATGACAGAACAGACCTTTTAACAAAAA
>NW_007155117.1:0-781 GCF_000164805.1 Carlito syrichta | reverse complement strand
GAAAGCAAAATGAGGCTAACAGAGGGAAGAGCATGGAGTAGACAGTGGGGGACAGAGGGAGGCGAAGAGAGAGACGAGTAAGAGAAACATTTAAAAACTTTTTGAAAATTATTTGAAACGAATTTTAAGAATTAGTAAAATGTATTATTTTTTATTGTAGTTAGAGAAAACCAGAAACCTACTTTCTTCTGAATGGCAGTTTCAATTAAAATAATTATATTTAGCTGGGTTTCATGGCTCAGCCTGTAATCCCACACCTTGGGAGGCTGAGGTGAATGGATTGCCTGAGCCGTGGGTTCAAGACCCACCTGGACAACTTGGCAAGACCTCATCTCTACAATAAATCAAAAAGTAGCTGGACATGGTAGTGCATGCCTGTAGTTCCAGCTACTTGGAAGGCTGAGTCAGAAGGATTGCAGCAGCCCAGCAGGTCGAGCCTGCGGTGGCCAGGAGTGGCCACTGCACTCCAGTCTGGGTGACTCCAACTCAAAAATAATAGTAATCATATTTTAAAATATTTTTCATTAGTGTGTAACTTTATTGATTCTCAATATGAAAGAAGGACCAAAAACGTCAGAATTTTATTTTTGGACAATAGGTCCCTTGTAGTTTACTGGCTTCCCTCAGTAGGTAAGTGTTCTAAGATTCCATTGACATCAGTGTACCAGCTAGCATTTGTGAGAGACTTCACTAGGCTTCAGTGAAATTTTTTTGTAAATTATTTCAATGTATTTTCCTACTTATCATTGGTGGATTTATGAGCACACCTACTCAAACTGTG
>NW_007155116.1:0-767 GCF_000164805.1 Carlito syrichta | reverse complement strand
CAGAGGGAAGAGCATGGAGTAGGCAGTGGGGGACAGAGGGAGGCGAAGAGAGAGACGAGTAAGAGAAAACATTTAAAAACTTTTGAAAATTATTTGAAACGAATTTTAAGAATTAGTAAATGTATTATTTTTTATGTAGTTAGAGAAAACCAGAAACCTACTTTCTTCTGAATGGCAGTTTCAATTAAAATAATTATATTTAGCTGGGTTTCATGGCTCAGCCTGTAATCCCACACCTTGGGAGGCTGAGGTGAATGGATTGCCTGAGCCCGTGGGTTCAAGACCCACCTGGACAACTTGGCAAGACCTCATCTCTACAATAAATCAAAAAGTAGCTGGACATGGTAGTGCATGCCTGTAGTTCCAGCTACTTGGAAGGCTGAGTCAGAAGGATTGCAGCAGCCCAGCAGGTCGAGCCTGCGGTGGCCAGGAGTGGCCACTGCACTCCAGTCTGGGTGACTCCAACTCAAAAATAATAGTAATCATATTTTAAAATATTTTTAATTAGCGTGTAACTTTACTGATTCTCAATATGAAAGAAGGACCAAAAACGTCAGAATTTTATTTTTGGACAATAGGTCCCTTGTAGTTTACTGGCTTCCC
The DNA here is from genome assembly GCF_000164805.1 of Carlito syrichta. Lineage (NCBI taxonomy): Eukaryota > Metazoa > Chordata > Mammalia > Primates > Tarsiidae > Carlito > Carlito syrichta. The sequence continues at coordinate 164 of NW_007155116.1, read as the reverse complement.
TCAGTAGGTAAGTGTTCTAAGATTCCATTGACATCAGTGTACCAGCTAGCATTTGTGAGAGACTTCACTAGGCTTCAGTGAAATTTTTTTGTAAATTATTTCAATGTATTTTCCTATTTATCATTGGTGGATTTATGAGCACACCTACTCAAACTGTGCTGAAT
>NW_007155115.1:0-986 GCF_000164805.1 Carlito syrichta | reverse complement strand
AAAAAATAACAGCTGCGGGAGAGGATGTGGTGAAAAGGGAACACTTCTACACTGTTGGTGGGAGTGTAAACTAGTGCAACCCCTGTGGAAAGCAGTGTGGCGATTCCTAAAAGCTCTAAAAATTGACCTTCCATATGACCCTGCAATCCCCCTACTGGGAATATACCCTGAAGAACACAAATCACTCTATAAAAAAGATACCTGCACACGTATGTTTATCGCAGCATTGTTCACAATAGCAAGAACCTGGAAACAACCATGCTGCCCATCAAAAGAGGACTGGATTAAAAAAATGTGGTACATATACACGATGGAATACTACACAGCCATAAAAAAGAACAAAATCATGAATTTCGCTGCAACCTGGATGGAACTAGAGTCTATAATACTGAGTGACCTCTCACAAAAACAAAAATCCGAATATCACATGTTCTCACTCATATAATGGACCTTGAACATCCAATGCAATACTATGAGAAAATGACGGATGGTACTGCGAAACTATGGGGGGGAGGGGGATGGGATTAACAGTAGCAAATATCTGTCGGGGGATGGGAAAACACTTCTTATCTACAGGGTGCCTGAATGAAACATCATTGTACACCTAACCCTTAACTGTACCCCGCAAAACCATAATAAAAAATACTGATTAATGGAAAAAAAAAAAAAAAGGTAAAAAAAAAAAAAAAGAATTCAGGCCAAGGTTACTTGTTCACACTTTGTAAAGGAGATTTACTGGATTTCTTGAGCAGTACAAAAGCCCTGAATGACAGAACAGAATGAGTCTTATGAAGGGTGCCCAGAAGAGTTGCATCATATTTCTACCGAAGTCATTGTAATCAAACTGCAGCCATGCATCCCATGACAATATTTCAGTCAACAATAGAGCACATATAAAACAGTGGTCCCATAAGATTATAATAGAGCTGAAAAATTTCTATTGCTTAATGAATCACAGACTCTTTTTAATTATAAAAATGTGGGGG
>NW_007155114.1:0-1054 GCF_000164805.1 Carlito syrichta | reverse complement strand
CTGGATTTAAAAAATGTGGTACATATACACGATGGAATACTACGCAGCCATAAAAAAGAACAAAATCATGAATTTCGCTGCAACCTGGATGGAACTAGAGTCTATAATACTGAGTGACCTCTCACAAAAACAAAAATCCGAATATCACATGTTCTCACTCATATAATGGACCTTGAACATCCAATGCAATACTATGAGAAAATGACGGATGGTACTGCGAAACTATGGGGGGGAGGGGGATGGGATTAACAGTAGCAAATATCTGTCGGGGGATGGGAAAACACTTCTTATCTACAGGGTGCCTGAATGAAACATCATTGTACACCTAACCCTTAACTGTACCCCACAAAACCATAATAAAAAATACTGATTAATGGAAAAAAAAAAAAAAAGGTAAAAAAAAAAAAAAGAATTCAGGCCAAGGTTACTTGTTCACACTTTGTAAAGGAGATTTACTGGATTTCTTGAGCAGTACAAAAGCCCTGAATGACAGAACAGAATGAGTCTTATGAAGGGTGCCCAGAAGAGTTGCATCATATTTCTACCGAAGTCATTGTAATCAAACTGCAGCCATGCATCCCATGACAATATTTCAGTCAACAATAGAGCACATATAAAACAGTGGTCCCATAAGATTATAATAGAGCTGAAAAATTTCTATTGCTTAATGAATCACAGACTCTTTTTAATTATAAAAATGTGGGGGACAATTCAGGGTTGGGTATACAAACGTTGATTATGCAGGTACCCTTGTTGATGAGGCATGCTGCTCCCTCCCCTAGCAGTTTCCCTTAACTGCCAATCCCACCCTCCTCCCCTGACAGTTTCCCACTACTGCCAATCCCTTTTCTATAGTATTATAATTGTTCAAGGACTGCTTATGAGTGAGAATATATGGTACTCTGTGACATTTTAACATTGTAGCACACACGTATTTGTGGTGATGTTGTAAACACATCTATTGTGTTGCAGCCATAAAAAAAGCATAGCATGTGCAATTATGTACAGTACATAACACTTGGTAATGATAAATACCTATGCAATAGGCTTATGT
>NW_007155113.1:0-836 GCF_000164805.1 Carlito syrichta | reverse complement strand
AAGGAGTCCTCATATACAGGACATTACATGGCTACTCAGTAAAGAAGAATAAGGAATCTGTGATACACTATTCCACAATTCGAAAAATTCTCAGGGCGTCTTGATACGGTATAAACAAGAATTAAGGCTTCGAGCTCGTATCATGTTTCAGAGATATATGGCTTGTGGGTATTATGAATCAGTCATTTCAGGACTTCAACAACATTCTGTTCCTCCTGAGATTTGTAATCGTATATCTGGTAGTACAAATCCATTAAGATCCTGGGGACAATTAAGGCGAGACTACCGGAAAAAGTATCATATTGCCATATTTGGATGAAACTTTGGTCTTAAGATGAACTTGGTAATCCTTAAATTTCCGTTTGTACTTTATTTGTAGAGGGGCTGAGGATTTTCCAGTTGCCAAATATGTAGTATGTATTATTAAAATGCAACCAGGATCCATGGATTCCTCGTCCCTAGGAAACATCAGGGCGTCTGTATTTTTGTACACAGAGTTTTGCAATCTACGTGGACTGTGAAATTCAGGGCATCTTGCTGAGAACGGAAAGGGAATCCGTTTCTTGGAGTTCTCTATCGCCTAATTCTAGAAGTCTCTTGATATGGTTTAATCAGCAATCTGGGCTTCTATATCGCCACATTTTTATTGTGTCTTTTGAATAGGGACCAGGAACCTTGGGTTCCAATTACTGATGAACTTTATGGGAGTCTTTCTCTTGATATCTAAGCAACTGAAATTCTAGGTCACCAGGAAATATCTTGACGTGTTGCTGAGAATGAAGCAGGAATTTCAGTAATGGGAGTCTTCATATACACAACACTACACTACCTGTTGG
>NW_007155112.1:0-713 GCF_000164805.1 Carlito syrichta | reverse complement strand
CTTCTGTTCCTCCTGAGATTTGTAATCGTATATCTGGTAGTACAAATCCATTAAGATCCTGGGGACAATTAAGGCCAGACTACCGGAAAAATATCATATTGCCATATTTGGATGAAACTTTGGTCTTAAGATGAACTTGGTAATCCTTAAATTTTCGTTTGTACTTTTTTTGTAGAGGGGCTGAGGATTTTCCAGTTGCCAAATATGTAGTAAGTATTATTAAAATGCAACCAGGATCCATGGATTCCTCGTCCCTAGGAAACATCTAGGCGTCTGTATTTTTGTACACAGAATTTTGCAATCTACGTGGACTGTGAAATTCAGGGCATCTTGCTGAGAACGGAAAGGGAATCCGTTTCTTGGAGTTCTCTATCGCCTAATTCTAGAAGTCTCTTGATATGGTTTAATCAGCAATCTGGGCTTCTATATCGCCACACTTTTATTGTGTCTTTTGAAAAGGGACCAGGAACCTTGGGTTCCAATTACTGATGAACTTTATGGGAGTCTTTCTCTTGATATCTAAGCAACTGAAATTCTAGGTCACCAGGAAATATCTTGACGTGTTGCTGAGAATGAAGCATGAATTTCAGTAATGGGAGTCTTCATATACACAACACTACACTACCTGTTGCTACAGAAGTTATAACGAATCTTGATTACATGAGGTCTCCATCCCAAAAACCTACAGACTGTCTTGTTAAGAGATAACAACC
>NW_007155111.1:0-842 GCF_000164805.1 Carlito syrichta | reverse complement strand
TCTCAAATAAAAATAGACACGGAATGGGAAAGGATTACATGGTTCACGTTAAGACCAGAGTTACATCCAAATATGGCAAGAAGACTCTTTTTGTCCTGGAATCTGGCTTTAGTTGTTCTGACGAACCTAAAGGACTTGGAGTGTCCAATACCATTTACAACTTTTAAGAGGACCAGAATGTTGCTGGAGTCCTGAAATGACCGATTCATAATATCCGAATGCTAAATTGCTCTGAAACATTTGGGAAGCTCGAAGATCTCTTTCTTGTTTGTCCCATAGCATACAGCCTGGGAATTTCTTGGATTGAGGGCGCGTACAACCATAATTCTTTACTCGTATTTAGTTGGAGGCTATGAAGTGTCCTGTATGTGAGGACTCTCTTTCCCTTGATTCCTGTTTTGAAACCTCGATACTTGTTTAGCCCTTAGTAAGAAGTCTTGTAAATTTTTTGATAGAGGAACCGTGGAAAACAGATTTCTTCTCTTTTATTAGCAAGAGGCCATGTAGTTTCCTGTATATAAGGATTGCTCTTACACACATTCATGCCTCTAATCCCTGATTCTTCTTTATCCGTCAGCAAGATGCCCTGTAGATTTTCAGGACTGAGGACTCATATAACCCAGATTCCTTATTTTTAGCAACAGCCGTGCAATTACCTGTATATGAGTACTCCTGTTCTCAGATACATGGGTCGAAAACTTGATTATTGTTTAGATCTTAGGAAGATACCGTATATTTTTTTGGAGATGGAGAAAACATGTCACCCACAATCCTTATTCTTTCCTAGGAAAAGTCAATGCATTTGCCTGTATATGAACTTTTCTATTCGCTAGTATATGCTT
>NW_007155110.1:0-797 GCF_000164805.1 Carlito syrichta | reverse complement strand
TACATCCAAATACGGCAGTATGATTCTTTTTTTCCGGGAATCTGGCCTCCATTGTCCCGAGGAACTTAAGGGGATTTGTACTCCCCAGACACCCGATTACAACTCTCAACAACACCAGATATTGCTGGAGTCCTGAAATGACTGATTCATAGTACCCACAAGCCATTCAGGTTTCTACTCCCAAACCTGAATGGTTGTTATCTCTTAACAAGACAGTCTGTAGGTTTTTGGGATGGAGGCCTCATGTAATCAAGATTCCTTATACTTCTGTAGCAACAGGTAGTGTAGTGTTGTGTATATGAAGACTCCCATTACTGAAATTCCTGCTTCATTCTCAGCAACACGTCAAGATATTTCCTGGTGACCTAGAATTTCAGTTGCTTAGATATCAAGAGAAAGACTCCCATAAAGTTCATCAGTAATTGGAACCCAAGGTTCCTGGTCCCTTTTCAAAAGACACAATAAAAGTGTGGCGATATAGAAGCCCAGATTGCTGATTAAACCATATCAAGAGACTTCTAGAATTAGGCGATAGAGAACTCCAAGAAACGGATTCCCTTTCCGTTCTCAGCAAGATGCCCTGAATTTCACAGTCCACGTAGATTGCAAAACTCTGTGTACAAAAATACAGACGCCCAGATGTTTCCTAGGGACGAGGAATCCATGGATCCTGGTTGCATTTTAATAATACGTACTACATATTTGGCAACTGGAAAATCCTCAGCCCCTCTACAAATAAGTACAAACGAAAAATTTAAGGATTACCAAGTTCATCTTAAGACCAAAGTTTCATCCAA
>NW_007155109.1:0-711 GCF_000164805.1 Carlito syrichta | reverse complement strand
CTCCCAAACCTGAATGGTTGTTATCTCTTAGCAAGACATTCTGTAGGTTTTTGGGATGGAGGCCTCATGTAACCAAGATTCCTTATACTTCCGTAGCAACAGGTAGTGTAGTGTTGTGTATATGAAGACTCCCATTACTGAAATTCCTGCTTCATTCTCAGCAACACGTCAAGATATTTCCTGGTGACCTAGAATTTCAGTTGCTTAGATATCAAGAGAAAGACTCCCATAAAGTTCATCAGTAATTGGAACCCAAGGTTCCTGGTCCCTTTTCAAAAGACACACTAAAAATGTGGCGATATAGAAGCCCAGATTGCTGATTAAACCATATCAAGAGACTTCTAGAATTAGGCGATAGAGAACTCCAAGAAACGGATTCCCTTTCCGTTCTCAGCAAGATGCCCTGAATTTCACAGTCCAAGTGGATTGCAAAACTCTGTGTACAAAAATGCAGACGCCCAGATGTTTCCTAGGGACGAGGAATCCATGGATCCTGGTTACATTTTAATAATACATACTACATATTTGGCAACTGGAAAATCCTCAGCCCCTCTACAAATAAAGTACAAACGGAAATTTAAGGATTACCAAGTTCATCTTAAGACCAAAATTTCATCCAAATATGGCAATATGATAATTTTTTTCGGGTAGTCTGGCCTTAATTGTCCCCAGGATCTTATGGGATTTGTACTACCAGATATAGGATTACAA
>NW_007155108.1:0-1026 GCF_000164805.1 Carlito syrichta | reverse complement strand
CCTCCTGCCTCAGCCTCCTGAGTAGCTGGGACTACAGGTGTGTATTATTGCCCCCAGCTGATTTTTAAAAATTTCTTGTGGAGACAGGGTCTTGCTATGTTATCCAGGCTGGTCTTGAACTCCTGGGTCAAGTGATCCTGGCCTCAGCCTTCCGAATAGCTGAAACTACAGGTGCATGTTATCACACCTGGCTAATTTTTTAATTTATTGTGGAAAGGGGGATCTTGCTATGTTGTCCAGGCTGGTCTTGAGCTCCTGGCCTCAAGTCATCTTCCCACCTTGGCCTCCCAAAGTGCTGGGATGGCAGGTGTGAGCCACTGCTTCCCTCAATAGTTTATATAGTGCTTAATCTCTGGCACTTTCCTGGATGTCAGTGAGTGGGCTGGCAGTTCCTACCCTCTAATCGCTTGGTCATTCTGGCGACCAGCCCCACCCACCCCAAGGCTCTCCAAAGGTCTCACCCCAGCACACTCTGTGAGCACAAGCTTAGGGAGGGGAAATCAGTAGGGGCTCACTCCTATATTAGGAAACTCAAGGGTGTTAGGATCTCTGTGCCAGAATCAAAGGACAAGTCCTATATTTGTCTTATTATTCTACAAAGGAAGTCCACGTTGCAGCCCATGGGTCCACATTGCAAGTCCACATGGCAGCATGTTGGTTTATGGCAGAAGCATTTTCTATCGTGGGTCAGACCATGTTGTATCCACCTGTTCAACTGTGACAGGACCTCTGTCTCCCGCTGTGAGCTGTTGTGAGCAGTGCTGCCATGGAGGATGGTGCCCGTGTTCCTGAACGTTCATTATTTTTTCTTCTGAGAGACTTGGTCTCCTGGCCTTGAGGACTGGGTGTAGGGGTGCAGCCTTGCTCTATTGGACAAGGGAAGGGTATGGTGTCTCCTCCCTCCATCCGTGGGGTGTCCGTGGGATGGTGGCATCCACCCTCATCAGCTTTCCCCTCTCATCAGGACCCAGGATGAGCATGTGGTTCATTCCTCCTTGACAGAAGAGGACGCAGAATTTTCCAGAA
>NW_007155107.1:0-710 GCF_000164805.1 Carlito syrichta | reverse complement strand
AAGTAAGCTGGTTGAGTCAACTAGGTAGCTAGATAGCAAACGGGTTGAGTCAGCTGTTTGAGTAGGCTAGCTAGTTAGCTAACCAGTTAAGTCAGATGGATTAGTCAGCTAGCTAGCTAGTAAGCTAACGAGTTAAGTCAGCTGGTTGAGTCTACTAGCTAGCACATTAGCTAACAAGTTAAGTCAGATGATTAAGTCAGCTAGCTAGAATGTTAGATAACAAATAAGCTAACTACGTAGTCATCTGATTAAGTCAGCTAGCTAGCTAGGCAGCTAACTATTTAAGGCAGCTTGTTAGCCTGGTAACTAGGTAGTTAGCTAATTTCTTAAGTCAGCTGGCTAGCTAGGTAGCTAACTACTTAGCTAACTAAGTCAGCTGGCTAGCTAGGTAGTTAGCTTGTTAAGTATGCTAGTTAAGTCAGCTGACTAGCCAGTTGGCTACCTAGGTAGTGGGCCAGTTAAGTCTGTTGGCTAGCCAGCTGGCTAGCTGGTTAATTCAGCTAGGTAAGAGAACTAGCAAGCCAACTGGCAATGTAGGTAGCTAGATAGTTAAGTCAGCTAGATAACTACCTGGCTAGCTAGTGTGTCAGTGAGTTAAATGTGCTGTGCAGCCAACTAGTTAGCTGGTTAAGTCAGCTAGTTCAGTCGGCTGTCTAGCCAGCTGACTAGTTATGTAGCTAGCTATATAAGTCAGTTTGCCAGCCAGTAGG
>NW_007155106.1:0-735 GCF_000164805.1 Carlito syrichta | reverse complement strand
ACAGATAATTCCGACTCCAACTAAAAAGAAAAATAATTGGTGTGCATTCATTACACACAAACTTAAACAGTTCCAAAACCTTTGTTCCATTTCCCTTTATCTGAATGAGCTCACCTCACATTGTTTTCTTCTTAAGAATTTACTTTCCAAACTGTATTTTTCACTTGAATTCCCCAATGGGTTCACTGCAAAATTTTAACAATAGGAAAAATTTGTGTTTAGTACCCAGCTTACTTCTGCTTTCAGGGCATCCCCATCCCTGGTATTTTTCCACATAGGCTGTTTTTGATGACTTGATGCTTGGAGCTCACCTAGGCCCTCCTTGAGAATCTTGCTCATCTTTTTTTTTTGAGTTGTGGAGTCTCATTCTGTTGCCCAGGCTGGAATGCTGGAGTGCAATGGCATGCTCACAGTCACCCAGAATCGACCTGCTGGGCTCCAGCCATCCTCAGTCTATCAAGTAGCCAGAACTTGAGAGAGATTCCAGCACCTCAAGAATACTCCTGCAGCCGGGGAAGAGCCCTACTCCTGAAGAAGTACCCCTGCACATGAAAAAGAATCCCACCATGTGAATCTGAGGGTGAGTACTCACCTTATAAAGAGTTCCTGCACCTGAGGAACAGCCTCTGACCCTGAGCAAGACCCAAGCAACTGACGAAGAGCCCTTGCATCTAGGGACATTTTTGCACATAATGAGAGCCACAGCCCATATGGGAGAGAGCCACCTCCCGAGGA
>NW_007155105.1:6048-12128 GCF_000164805.1 Carlito syrichta | reverse complement strand
TCATTTTATAGTAAAAAAATAAAAAATAGAATAAACAAATAAGTCAGTTGCATGTATTACAGCTTTCATTTATTTATTTATTTATTTTAATTTTTTAAAAAATGTGGGCTACAATTAAGAGTTAAATATACAACCATTGATTAAACAGGGTCCCTGGTTGATGAGGTATGCCCTTCCCTTCCTTAGCAGTATCCCTCCACTGCCAATCTCACCCCACCCCCTAAAAAGGTCTCCATTACTGCCAATCACTTTCTTACAACACTATAAGTGATCCAGTTCAGCTCATGAGTGAGAACATATGGAACTCTGTTCTTTGGTTCTGTGATAAATCACTGAAAATGACCTACCTCATATCCATCAAACGTTCTGCAAAATCCTTTTATGTGTCATTTTTTATGGCTGCATAATATTCCACTGTGTATATAGCTCATTTATTTTACCCATTCCAGCTTTGATGAGCAACATGTTTTGTACCATGTTTTTTTGCAATTGTGATTAGAGCTGCAAAAAACATATAGGTGCAGGTATCTTTTTGGTAAAATGATTTGACTTGCTCCAGGTATATTCTCTAGAGGGGAATACATGAGTCACATGGTAGTTCAAGATCTTCTCCCTTTACAAACCACCACACGGTTTTCCAAAGATGTTGCTGTACTTTTCAGTCCACATGCAGTGTAGAAGCATTTATTTCTTCCAAAATCCTGACCTCCTTCTGTTATGGCTTGTTTTTAATAATGATGGCCAGTCTTACATGGGGTATGTGGTAGTTCAAAGTGGTTTCATTTGCATTTCTTTGATGATGAGTGAAGTTGAGCAATTTTCATGTGTCTGCTGTCTGCCTATATCTCTTCTTATGAAAAGTGTCAAGTCACGTATTTTGAACACTTTTCAAAGGGAATGTTTGCCTGATATTTCTGAGTGTTTGGTTTCTTGTAGATCCTAGATGAAAAGCCACTTTACAGTTATGTAGGTGGAGAATCGTCTTTCCCATTCTGTTGGCTATATCCCTGCCCTTCTGACGGTTTCTTTTCTTTTGCAGAAGTATATTATTTGATGAGATCCCACTTGTCCTACTTATGTCTTAAGCCATGGGTATTTAGGGCCCTAAAGATGAATTAGTTTCTGATTCCAGTTCCCCTAATGGTGTCTCCTACGTTTTCTAAGATTATTATAATTTGTTGTTACATTTAGGTCTTTGATTCATATAGACTTAATGTGTATGGTGATAGATAGATGTCCTGTTTCAATCTTGTGCATGTTGTCAGCCTTTTCCCAGCACCATTTACTGAATATGTTCTCCATTACCCAGTGGACCTTGGAGGTTTTAACGAAGATGTGTTGGTTGAGGATTTGAACATTTCATTCTTTGTCCTGATCCATTGGCCTATGAACCTATTTTTGTACCAATACCAGGCTGTGTTGATTACTGTAAACCTATAGTAAAATTTGAAGTCTGGAAGTGCGATAGCTCCTGCTTTGTTTCTTTTGGTAAGTTACTTTTGGCTATTCATGACCGTTTATGGTTTCGTATGAATTCTTTTTTGTAATTTCCAGGTCTGAGATGAATGATGTTAAATTAATTGCTTTTTCATTGAATCTATAGAATGACTGAAGGTCTAATTTTCACATTAAAAGACGTAAGTAAAGTCAGGGAAACAAGCATGTCAAATTGTCATTTATGACATCAGCCTCAGAACTTTGACATCATAATGGGAGGGACACTGACTACCGAGCAATCCTTAGGCTTTAAGCACTTGTGTACAGTGCTCTGCCAAATGCGGTACACACGTTGGATTTCATTCCAAATAAGTGAAGATAACCATGTGTTCACATGGTGAACACATCCAAAAATTTCTCCAGGGGTAAGTGACCATTCAAGAATCCTCTAAACGCGGTAGTCTTTTAAAAACAAACAAACAAACAAAAAACAGTCTTTACTGAGAGGACTGAGAAACTCCCAAACTGGGTGGGAACCTGAAGGAGTTTCCCTTGAAGTAGCGTTTTATTATTATGATCACGGAGTCCTGTTGGAGGTTGGGTATAGCACAACCAAACAATATTTTAGCACTTTCTTTAGTTTAGAAAGATTTAGATGTTTTGAGTATTGGGTAATAGCCTTTGAGCAGTTTTTCCTACAGAATTTGAGCATTGCTTTTTCTAAGATCAGAATCAATTTTCCAGAATTTTAATTATCTAAATTTTTAAACTAATGCAGAGCCCAAATACTTACTACTTTGTAAATCTACATGTTGTTTTGGTTTATACATATTGCGATCCAAATTCTATTTTTTCTGTGTGCCTCATTTAAACGGCTAGTGATTAAAAGTATCAGATTAATCGGATACTTTTGTGCAGAGTACAGAATTATGTCTTATGTAGAGAAAATACTAGGGGATTCAATAGAAATACTCTTTTAAAAATGAAAATTTTGTTAAAATATAAAGGGAATGTGATTACTTTTCTCTAAGAATTGCATATCTGCAACATTTAATCAAAATTAACAAGCAGAAAATACAGAGTGCACAGAGAAAATTTACGCAAATTTTAAAAGTGAAAAAAACTATATTAAATTATGATACTGTTTTATTTTCTAAAAATTTCAAGATATATTATACATTCTGCCTTTTGAATAGCACTTAGTACACTGAATTTCAAGGTTCTGTTTTCTGAGAATGATATACATCTGGAACCTCAACAAGTTTCAATTTAGGCAGAATAAAACATTCAGAATATATGTGAGAAACACTGTAGTTGTCAATTTGGTAGGCAGAATTATACCATGTATACCAACGTATTAAAAGGAAATGGAGTTATCATTGGGATATTATACAATTCTTAAAAAATCAATCCCTGCTTAAGGAACATTTCTAGGCCCAACCCTGAATTGTAACCCTTTTTATAGTAAAAGAAAAAATACATATAGAATAAACAAATAAACTTACTTGCATGTTTTACAACTTTCATTTGTTCATTTATTTAATTATTTATTTTAATATTTAAAAAAAATATAGGTTACAGTTCAGTTATATATACAACCATTGATTATGTGGGATCCCTGGTTGATGCGTTATGCCCCTCCCTTCCTTTGCAGTATCCTTCTACAGCCAATCTCACCCCTCCCCGTAAACAGTTTTCCACTACTGCCAATCACTTTCTTACAGCACTATATGTGATCCACCTCAGCTCATGAATGAGAACATATGGAACTCTGTTCTTTGGTTCTGTGATAAATCACTGAAAATGACCTACATCATATCCATCAAACGTTTTGCAAAATCCTTCTATCTGTCCTTTTTTATGGCTGCATAATATTCCACTTTGTATATACCTCATTTATTTTACCTATTCCAGCTTTGATGGGCAACATGTGTGGTACCATGTTTTTTTTGCAATTGTGATTAGAGCTGCCAAAAACATACTGGTGCAGGTACCTTTTTGGTAAAATGATTTGAGTTCCTCCAGGTATATTCTCTAGAGGGGAATTTCAGAGTCACATGTTCGGTCCAGATCTTCTCCCTTTACAAGCCACCATACTATTTTCCAAAGATGTTGCTCTACTTTTCAGTCCACATGCATTGTAGAAGCATTTATTTCTCCCAAAATCCTGAACTGCATCTGTTATTGTTTGTTTTATTAATGGTGGTCAGTCTTACTGGGGGTATGTGGTAGTTCAAAGTGGTTTCATTTGCCTTTCTTGGATGGTGACTGACGCTGAGCAATTTTCATGTGTCTGCTGTCAGCCCGTATCTCTTCTTATGAAAAGTGTCCAATCACGTATTTTGCACACTTTTCAAAGGGAATGTTTGTCTGATTTTTCTGAGTGTTTGAGTTTCTTGTAGATCCTAGATGTAATGCCTCTTTACGGATCGATAGGTGGAGATTCGGTTTTCCCGTTCTGTTGGCTGTATCCCTGCCCTTCTGATGGTTTCTTTTGTGTTGTAGAAGTATATTAATTTGATTAAATCCCACTTGTCTTACTTACGTCTTAAAGCATGGGTATTTAGGGCCTTGAAGTGGAATTATTTTCCTAATGGTGTCTCCTGCGTTTTCTAAGATTTTTATAATCTGTTGTTTTACGTTTTGGTCTTTGATCCATATAGAGTTAATGTGTATGGTGATAGATAACGGTCCTGTTTCAATCTTGTGCATGTTGTCTGCCTTTTCCCAGCACCATTTGCTGAATATATTCTCCATTACAGAGTGGGTCTTGGAGATTTTTTCAAAGATGAGTTGGTTGAGGATTTGAGCATTTCATTCTCTGTCCTGATCCATTGGCCTATGAACCTATTCTTGCACCAATACCAAGCTGTGTTGATTACTGCAAACATATTGTAAAATTTGAAGTCTGGAACTGTGAAAGCTCCTGGTTTGTTTCTTTTGGTAAGTTTCTTTTTTTTTGAGTCGGAGTCTCACGCTGTCACCCAGACTGGACGGCAGTGGCCACTTCCAGTCACCGCAGCCTCGACCTGCTGGGCTCTGGCAATCCTTCCGCCTCAGCCTTCCAATTAGCTGGTATTACAGGCATGTGCTACCATGCCCAGCTGATTTTTTGATTTATTGTAGAGATGAGGTCTCGCTTCCCAGAGGGGTCTCGAACCCACAGGCTCAGGCAATCCACTCACCTCAGCCTCCCAAAGGCACTGGATTACACTGAACCTCTGAGCCCGGCTATTGGTAAATTTCTTTTGGCCATTCATGATGGTTTATGGTTTCATATGAATTCCTTTTTGGAATTTCCAGGTCTGAGAAGAATGTTGTTAACATAATGGTTATTTCATTGAATCTGTAGATTGACTAAAAGGCCAATTTTTTCATTAAATGTTGTAAGTAGAATCAGGGAAACAAGCATGTCAAATTGTCATTTATGACATCAGCTTCAGAACTTTGACATCATAATGGGAGGGACCTTGACGACTGAGCAATCCTTAGTCTTCAAGCACCTGTGTACAGTGCTCTGCCAAATGCGGTAGACACGATGGATTTCATTCCAAAGAAGTGAAGACAACCATGTGTTCACATAGTGACCTCATCCAAAAATTTCTCCAGGGGTAGATGCCCATTCAAGAATCCTCTAAACGAGGTAGTCTTTTTTTTTTTTTTTTTTTTTTTGAGTTGGAGTCTCACTCTGTCGCCCAGACTGGAGTGCAGTGGCCGCTCCCGGCCACCGCAGCCTCGCCTGCTGGGCTCCGGCGATCCTTCCGCCTCAGCCTTCCGAGTAGCCGGAATTACAGGCGCGCACTACCACGCCCGGCTAATTTTTTGATTTATTGTAGAGATGAGGTCTCGCTGCCCAGGCAGGTCTCGAACCCGCGGGCGCAGGCAATCCACTCACCTCAGCCTCCCAAAGGCGCGGGATTACAGGCTGAGCCACCGAGCCCGGCTGGTAGTCTTTTTTTTTTTTAAGTAGTCTTTTTGAGAGGATCGAAAAACCCCCAAACTGGGAGGGGACCTGAGGTAGTTCCCTACGAGGTAGTCTTTTATTATTATGATCACTGAGTCCTGCTGAAGCTTGCTTATAGCACAACCAAATAATATTTTTTGCACTTTCTTTAGTTTAGAAACATTGGGATGTTTTTAGTATTGTGTAACAACCTTTGAGCAGTTGTTTCTACAGTATTTGAATATTGCTTTTGCTAAGATCTTAATCAGTTTTTCAGAATTTTCAATTATCTAAATTTTTAAACTAATGCAGAGCCAAATAATTACTACTTTGTAAATCTCCATGTTATTTTTATTTATACATATTGGGTCCCAAATTCTCTTTTTCTGTGTGCCTCATTTTAAATGGTTGGTGATTAAAAGTATCAGATTAATTGGGTACTTTGGTGCAGAGTTCAGCATTATTTCTTAAGTAGAGAAAATACTAGGGGATTCAATGGAAATATTCTTTAAAAATATAAATTCGGTAAAAATATAAAGGGAATGTGACTACTTCTCTCTAAGGATTGCACCTCTGTAACATTTAATAAAAATTAACAAGCAGAAAATACAGAGTGCACCAAGAAAATTTACACAAATTTTAAGAATGAAAAAAGCTGTATTAAATTATAATACTGTTTTATTTTCTCAAATATTTAAGA
>NW_007155105.1:0-5634 GCF_000164805.1 Carlito syrichta | reverse complement strand
AAGTGATCCAGTTCAGCTCATGAGTGAGAACATATGGAACTCTATTCTTTGGTTCTGTGATAAATCACTGAAAATGATCTACCTCATATCCATCAAACTTTCTGTAAAATCCTTCAATTTGTCCGTTTTTTAAGGCTGCATAATATTCCACTTTGTGTATATAGCTCATTTATTTTACTCATTCCAGCTTTGATGGGCAACATGTTTGGTACCATGTTTTTTTGCAATTGTGATTAGAGCTGCAAAAAACATACGGGTGCAAGTATCTTTTTGGTAAAATGATTTGAATTCCTCCAGGCATATTCCTAGAGGGGAATTTCTGAGTAACATGGTAGGTCAATATCTTTTCCCATTCCAAACCACCATACTATTTTAGAAAGATGTTGCTCTACTTTTCAGTCCACATGCATTGTAGAAGCATTTATTTCTTCCAAAATCCTGACCGGAATCTGTTATGGTTTGTTTTAATAATGATAACCATTCTAACATGGGGTTTGTGGTAGTTTAAAGTAGTTTCATTTGCATTTCTTTGATGATGATTGAGGCTGAGCAATTTTCATGTGTCTGCTGTCTGACCATATCTCTTCTTATGTAAAGTGCCCAATCACGTATTTTGCACACTTTTCAAAGGGAATGTTTGTCTGATTTTTCTGAGTGTTTGAGTTTCTTGTAGATCCTAGATGTAATGCCTCTTTACGGATAGATAGGTGGAGAGTCGTTTTTTCCCATTCTGTTGGCTGTATCCCTGCCCTTCTGACGGTTTCTTTTGTTTTGCAGTAGTATATTTGATGAGATCCCAATTGTCTTACTTAAGCCTAAGGCATGGGTATTTAGGGCCCTGAAGGGGAATTAGTTTCCAAATCCTCTTCCCCTAATGGTTTTCTAAGATTACTATATTTTGTTGTTTTACGTTTAGGGCTTTGATCCATATAGATTCAATGTGTATGGTGATAGATACGGGTCCTGTTTCAATCTTGTGCATGTTGTCAGCCTTTTCCCAGCACCATTTACTGAATATGTTCTCCATTACCCAGTGGGTCTTGGAGGTTTTTTCAAAGATGAGTTTTTTGAGAATTTGAGCATTTCAATCTCTTTCCTGATCCATTGGCCTATGGACCTATTCTTGTAGCAATACCAGGCTGCATTGATTACTGTAAACATATAGTAAAATTTGAAATCTGGAACTGCGATTGCTCCGGCTTTGTTTCTTTTGATATGTTACTTTTGGCTATTCATGATGGTTTATGGTTTCATATGAATTCTTTTTTGTAATTTCCAGGTCTGAGATTAATGATGTTAACTTAATGGTTTTTTCATTGAATCTGTAGATTGACTAAAAGGCTAAATTTTACATTAAAAGTGGTAAGTAAAGTCAGGGAAACAAGCATGTAAAATTGTCATTGATGACATGAGTGTCAGAACTTTGACATCATAATGGGAGGTACCTTGACTACTGAACAATCCTTAGGCTTCAAGCACTTGGTACAGTGCTCTGCCAAATACAGTACACACGTTGGATTTCATTCCAAAGAAGTGACGATAACCATGTGTTCACATGGTGAACACATCCAAAAATTTCTCCAGGGGTAAGTGACCATTCAAGAATCCTCTAAACGAGGTAGTCTTTTTTTTTTTAAACCAGTCTTTACTGAGAGGACTGAGAAACTCCCAAACTGGGTGGGACCTGAGGGAGTTTCCCTTGAAGTTATCTTTTATTATTATGATCACTGAGTCCTGTTGGAGCTTGGTTATAGCACAAGCAAATAATGTTTTAGCACTTTCTTTAGTTTAGAACGATTTAGATGTTTTGAGTATTGTGTAGCAGCATTTGAGCAGTTTTTTAAATAGGATTTGAACTTTGCTTTTGCTAAGATCATAATCAATTTTCCAGAATTTTCAATTATCAATATTTTTAAACTAATGTAGAGCCCAAATACTTACTTCTTTGTAAGTCTCCATGTTATTTTGGTTCATACACGTTGGGCCCCAAATTCTCTTTTTTTCTGTGTGCCTCATTTTAAATGGTGGGTGATTAAAAATATCAGATTAATCGAATATTTTGTTGCAGAGTACAGCATTATGTCTTAGGGGATTCAATTGAAATACTCTTTTAAACATAAAAATTGGGTTAAAATATTAAGGGAATGTGATTACTTTTCTCTAAGGATTGCATATCTGTAACATTTAATCAAAATTAACAAGCAGAAAAAACAGAGTGCACTAAGAAAATGTACACAAATTTCAAGAATGAAAAAGCTGTATTAAATTACCATAGTGTTTTATTTTCTAAAATTTGTAAGATCTATGTTTCTGCTTTCTGAATAGCCCTCTGGTAAAATGAATCTCAAGGTTCAGTTTTCTAAGAATGATATAGATCTTGAATCTCAACAAGCTTCAATTTAGACAGAATAACACATTTAGTATGTATGTGAGAAACACTGTAGTTGTCAATTTTGAAGGCAGAATTATAGCATGTATTACAATATATTAAAAGGTAATGGAGTTATCATTGGAGTATTATGAAATTCTTAAACCACCAATCCCTGCATAATGAACATTTCTGGGACCAACCCTGAATTGCAACCATTTTTAAATTAAAAAATAATAATAAACATAATAAACAAATAAAGTGAGTTGCAGATTTTAGAACTTTCATTTTTTAATTTATATATTTATTTTAATTTTTTTAGAAATATGGGGTACAATTCAGAGTTAGATACACAAACATTAATTATGCAGGGTCCTTGGTTGATGAGGTATGCCCTCCCTTCCTAAGCGGTATCCCTCCGTTGTCAATCTCATTCCTCACACTAAAAAGTTTTCCACTGATGCCAATCACTTTCTTACAGAACAAAAGTGATCAAGTTCAGCTCATGAGTCAGAACATATGGAACTCTGTTTTTGGTTTCTATGATAAATCACTGAAAATGACCTACCGCATATCCAGTGTAAGTTCTGGAACATCCTTCTATCCTTTTTTATGGCTGCATAATATTCCACTGTGTACATACCACATTTATTTTATCCATTCCAACTTCGATAGGCAACACAGTTGGTACCATGTTTTATTGCAATTCTGATTAGAACTGAAAAAAAAAATACTGGTGCATGTATCTTTTTGGTAAAATGATTTGAGTTCCTCCAGGTATGTTATCCACAGGGAAATTACTGAGTCACATGGTAGATCAATATCTTGTCGCTTTGCAAATCACCACACTGTTTTCCAAAGATGTTCCTCTGCATTTCAGTCCACATGCAGTGTAGAAGCATTCATTTCTTCCCAAATACTTGCCTGCATCTGTTATTGTTTGTTTTATTAATGATGGCCAGTCTTATAGGTGGTATGTTGTACCTCAAAGTGGTTTCATTCGCAGTTCTTTTATGATGAGTGAGGCTGAGCAATTTTCATGTGTCTACTGTCTGTCTGTATCTCCTATCATGAAAAGTGTCCAATCACGTATTTTGCACACTTTTCATAGGTAACGTTTGTCTGATTTTTCTGAGTGCTTGAGTTTCTTGTAGATCCTAGATGTTATATATATTTTTATAGACATATAGGCTGAGAATCGTTTTTACCATTCTGGTGGTGTATCCCTGCTCTTGTGATGGTTTCCTTTGTTTTGCAAAAGTATATTAATTTGATGAGATCCCACTTGCTGAACTTTCTTATTAACGCATGGGTATTTAGGGTTCTGAAGAGGAATTAGTGTCTGGTTCCAGTTTCCCTAATGAAGTCTCCTGCGTTTTCTTTGATTATTATAATTTGTTGTTTTGCATTTAGGTGTTTGATCCATTTCGAGTTAATGTGTATGGTGATAGATAAGGCTCTTGTTTCAATCTTGTGCATGTTGTCAGCCTATTCCCATCAGCATTTACTAAACACATTCATCGTTAACCAGTGGGTCTTGGAGATTTTTTCAAATATGCGTTGGTTGAGAATTTGAGGATTTCATTCTCTGTCTTGATCCATTGGCCTATGGACCTATTCTTGCACCAATAACAAGTTGTGTTGGTTATGGTAAACATATAGTAAAGTTTGTACTCTGGAACTGCGATAGCTCCGGCTTTGTTTCTTTTGATATGATTCTTTTTACTATTCATGATTGTTTATGGTTTCATATGAATGCTTTATTGCAACTTCCAGGTATGAGAAGAATGATGTTAACTTAATGGTTATTTCACTGAATCTGTAGAATGACTAAAAGGCTAATTTTTACATTAAAAGAGGTAAGTAAAGTCAGGGATACAAGCATGTCAAATTGTCATTCATGACATCAGCCTCAGAACTGTGACATCATAATGGAGGGACCTTGATTATTAAGCAATCCTTAGGCTTCAAACACTTGTGTACTGTTCTCTGCCCAATGCGGTAGACATGGTGGATTTCTACTTCCAGAAGCGAAGAGAACCATGCGTCACACCTTTCCAAAAAATTTCTCCAGGGATAAGTGATCATTCAAGAATCGTCTAATCGAGTTACTCATTTTTTTTAAAGCAGTGTGTATTGAGAGGACCGAGAATCTCCCCAGCTGGGAGGGTTCGTGAGGGGGCTGCCAATAGGTAGTCTTTCATTATTAGGTTCACGGAGTTCTGTTGAGGCTTGGATATAGCAAAACCCAAATAATAATTTAGTAGTTTCTTTAGTTTAGGCTTTGGATGTATATGGTATTGTGTAACAGCCGTTGAGCTGTTTTTCCTACAGGATTTGAACATTGCTTTCCCTAAGATCATAATCAATTTTTCAGAATTTTCAATTACGTAAATTTTTATATTAATTCAGAGTCCAAATACTTCCTACTTTGTAAATCTCCATGTTATTTTGGTTTGTATAAATTGGGTCCCAAATTCTAAATTTTCTTTGTGACACTTTGTAAATGCTTGGTGATTAAAATATCAAATTAATCGGATACTTTGTTGCAGAGTACTGCATTATGTCTTAGGTAGAGAAAATATGAAGGTATTCAATGGAAATAGTCTTTTAAAAATATAAATTGATTTAAAATATAAAGGGAATGTGATTTTATATTTCCTTCATTTTTTTTTTTTTTTGAGTTGGAGTCTCACTCTGTCGCCCAGACTGGAGTGCAGTAGATGCTCCCAGCCACCGCAACCTCGACCTGCTGGGCTCTGGCGATCCTTCCGTTTCAGCCTTCCGAGTAGCAGGAACTACAAGCGCACGCCACAACGACCGGCTGATTTTTTGATTTATTGTAGAGATGAGGTCTCGACAAGTTGCCCAAGTGGGTCTCGAACCCGCGGGCTCAGGCAATCCACTCACCTCAGCCTCCCATAGGCGCAGGATTACAAGCAGAGCCACCAAGACCGGCCTCCTTCAAATTTTTAAGTGGAACTTTTCTCTAAGGATTGCACATCTGTAACATTTAATCAAAATTAACAAGCAGAAAATAAAGAGTGTGCCAAGAAAATGTAAGAATGGAAATAGCTGTATTAAATTACGATAGTTTTATTTTCTAAAATTTTTAAGATTTATTAT
This sequence comes from Carlito syrichta, assembly GCF_000164805.1. Lineage (NCBI taxonomy): Eukaryota > Metazoa > Chordata > Mammalia > Primates > Tarsiidae > Carlito > Carlito syrichta. The sequence goes on along the minus strand of NW_007155105.1, from coordinate 140 downwards.
GCATTCTGCCTTCTGAAAAGCATTAAGGTACACTAAATCTCAAGGTTCAGTATTCTAAGAATGATATAGATCTGGAATCTGAACAATTTTCAATTTTGGCAGAATAAAACATTCAGAATTTATGTAAGAAACACTGTAGT
>NW_007155104.1:0-813 GCF_000164805.1 Carlito syrichta | reverse complement strand
AAATATAGTAATCTTAGAAAACCATTAGGGGAAGAGGATTTGGAAACTAATTCCCCTTCAGGGCCCTAAATACCCATGCCTTAGGCTTAAGTAAGACAATTGGGATCTCATCAAATATACTACTGCAAAACAAAAGAAACCGTCAGAAGGGCAGGGATACAGCCAACAGAATGGGAAAAAACGACTCTCCACCTATCTATCCGTAAAGAGGCATTACATCTAGGATCTACAAGAAACTCAAACACTCAGAAAAATCAGACAAACATTCCCTTTGAAAAGTGTGCAAAATACGTGATTGGGCACTTTACATAAGAAGAGATATGGTCAGACAGCAGACACATGAAAATTGTTCAGCCTCAATCATCATCAAAGAAATGCAAATGAAACTACTTTAAACTACCACAAACCCCATGTTAGAATGGTTATCATTATTAAAACAAACCATAACAGATTCCGGTCAGGATTTTGGAAGAAATAAATGCTTCTACAATGCATGTGGACTGAAAAGTAGAGCAACATCTTTCTAAAATAGTATGGTGGTTTGGAATGGGAAAAGATATTGACCTACCATGTTACTCAGAAATTCCCCTCTAGGAATATGCCTGGAGGAATTCAAATCATTTTACCAAAAAGATACTTGCACCCGTATGTTTTTTGCAGCTCTAATCACAATTGCAAAAAAACATGGTACCAAGCATGTTGCCCATCAAAGCTGGAATGAGTAAAATAAATGAGCTATATACACAAAGTGGAATATTATGCAGCCTTAAAAAACGGACAAATTGAAGGATTTTACAGAAAGTTTGATGGATA
>NW_007155103.1:0-650 GCF_000164805.1 Carlito syrichta | reverse complement strand
GGGCTGAACAGGCGACTCATGCCTGTCTCCTCAGCTTTCAGGAGAGGCCTCACTTCAGGGAGGCTGAGAGAGGAAGATAGTCGAAGTCCAGGTGCTGAGATCAGGCTGGAGACCACAGCCTACCTCCACCTCAACTCCAAGCAAAACCCAGAAAACCTTGAATGAGGGCAGGCCTCGATGGGAGAATCGCCTCCAACCCAGAGGTCAAGACCAGGCAGGAAGACCAGGATGCTGACCAAATGGAAAACCTGCTATCGTAGCAGTTTTGGAGGTCCAAGCTGAGAGGATGGCCCGAGTTGGGCTGTTTGAGAGCAGCCTGGGCAACTTAGTGAGGAAAGCAAAACAGAAAGAAAGAAAGAAAGAAAGAGAGAAAGAAAGAAAGAAAGAAAGAAAGAAAGAAAGAAAGAAAGAAAGAAAGAAAGAAAGAAAGAAAGAAAGAGTGAATGAATGAAAGAAATTAAGAAAGAAAGAAAGAAAATGAAGAAAGGAAGAAAGCAAAGAAAGAAAAAGGAAGTATGAAAAAAAGAAAGAAATCCATTCTCCAGCAGACCTTCTGCCCTCAGTTTATCCCCCCTGACTCCCACATGTGAGGGTTCCCCAAGCTTGGCACCTTCCAGCCCCAACTCTGGTGCTCTGCCTCATCATTCCAG
>NW_007155102.1:0-949 GCF_000164805.1 Carlito syrichta | reverse complement strand
ACTCATGCCTGTCTCCTCGGCTTCAGGAGAGGCCTCACTTCAGGGAGGCTGAGAGAGGAAGATAGTCGAAGTCCAGGTGCTGAGATCAGGCTGGAGACCACAGCCTACCTCCACCTCAACTCCAAGCAAAACCCAGAAAACCTTGAATGAGGGCAGGCCTCGATGGGAGAATCGCCTCCAACCCAGAGGTCAAGACCAGGCAGGAAGACCAGGATGCTGACCAAATGGAAAACCTGCTATCGTAGCAGTTTTGGAGGTCCAAGCTGAGAGGATGGCCCGAGTTGGGCTGTTTGAGAGCAGCCTGGGCAACTTAGTGAGGAAAGCAAAACAGAAAGAAAGAAAGAAAGAAAGAGAGAAAGAAAGAAAGAAAGAAAGAAAGAAAGAAAGAAAGAAAGAAAGAAAGAAAGAGTGAATGAATGAAAGAAATTAAGAAAGAAAGAAAGAAAATGAAGAAAGGAAGAAAGCAAAGAAAGAAAAAGGAAGTATGAAAAAAAGAAAGAAATCCATTCTCCAGCAGACCTTCTGCCCTCAGTTTATCCCCCCTGACTCCCACATGTGAGGGTTCCCCAAGCTTGGCACCTTCCAGCCCCAACTCTGGTGCTCTGCCTCATCATTCCAGGCCTTTGGGAAACAGAGGCCAGCGGCTGACCTAAGCCCGCAGGCTGAGACCCTCCCGGGTACCTCGGCAAGACTCGTCTCTACCCTCCATCCCAAATGACCTGGCATGGTGTCATGTGGCTATTGTTCTGGCTCCTCGGAAGCCTGTGGAAATGCTCGCCAGAGCCTGACAGGCAGAGGTTGTGATGGTCAGAAGAGAGCCAGTGCCTTCCTACCTGGGTGACAGAGTGAGACTCCAACTCAAAGTAAAAACAAAAAAAGGAAAGAAAAAGCTGATCTTCCATTTGTGTATGGAGTTGTGATCACCGTGAACAGACAGAGATAATTTTTG
>NW_007155101.1:0-690 GCF_000164805.1 Carlito syrichta | reverse complement strand
CAGAATTCCATCTCAATCATTAAGAAGGCAATGACTGAGCTTTAGGAAATCCCAACAGCATCCATTCAAGAGTGATGCTCCTTACCCCAGTGGAGGGTCATTCAATGACTGAACTGTTTGAAACGTGAGACTTCAGATGTGTATCTGTTTTTAGAAATGCTCATCACTTCAGCAGAGATTGAAATCATTATTGTGTGGCATCCAAAATGGTTGTGTAACCCAATGATGCACATTATGCCCAGAGTGGTCCCCAGCATCCTGTCTCCAAGTCGGGAGGTCCATCTATATTACCTGGACAGACCCAGCCAGCCCACCTTGCCCTCAGAGGCCCATTTCTGGAAGGCACCAGAATGCAAGAGCGAGGTTTCAGGAGCCAGTCTGGGTGTTTCCAGCTTGGCCTGCATTCTGGAAAATTTTGTGTCCTCTTCTGTCAAGGAGGAATGAACCACATGCTCATCCTGGGTCCTGATGAGAGGGGAAAGCTGATGAGGGTGGATGCCACCGTCCCACGGACACCACACAGATGGAGGGAGGAGACACCATACGCTTCCCTTGTCCAATAGAGCAAGGCTGCACCCCTACACCCAGTCCTCAAGGATAGGAGACCAAGTCTGTCAGAAGAAGAAATAATGAACGTTCAGGAACATGGGCACCAGCCTTCACGGCAGCGCTGCTCCCAACAGCTCACAG
>NW_007155100.1:0-4640 GCF_000164805.1 Carlito syrichta | reverse complement strand
AACTCGCTAGCCACCTGGCTAGCCAGCTGACTTAAAGATAGTTACCCTGCTTGGCTGCTGGCTCTCCAGCTGTCTTAGCTAACAGACATAACTAGCAACCCAGTTTACTTAAATAGCTGATTTAACTTGCTAGTCACCTATCAAGTCAGCTGATTCAACTAGCTGATTCAACTTGCTAGCTACCTAACTAGCTATCATATAACTAGCTGACTTAATAGTTGACTTAATTAGCTAGCTAGCTGACATATAAAGCTGACTTATCTAGCTAGCTGCCTATCTACCCAGCTGACTTAACTAACTGAAATAACTAGTGAGCCAGATGGCTACACATTTCATGTAACAAGCTTTTTAACTAGATAGCCAGCTGGCTAGACAACTGACTTAATGAGCTGACTTAACTAGCTAGCAAACTGATTAGCCAGCTGGATAAACTAGCCGACTTAACTAGCTGGCCAGTTGTCTAGCAAGGTGACTTTTATTGCCTAGCTAACTAGCTAGCCAGTAGCCTAGCCAGCTGTCTTAACTAGCTGTCTTAATGAATTAGCTAACTGATTGGCCAGCAGATTTAGGTAGCTAGCTACCTAGCTAGACAGCTATATAGCCAGCTGACTTAACTAGTTCACATAACTATAAAGACTGATGGCTAGCCAGCTGACTTAACTAACTACCTATCTACATTTCCTTCTGGCTTGCCAGCTGACTTAACTACTTCACTACCTAGCTAAACTGCTGGCCTGTGAGCTGACTTAACTAGCTGACTTAACTTGCTAGCCAGCTAGCTAGCCAGCTTACTTAACTACCTAGTTACCCTGCTAAGCAGCTGGGTTGGCCAGCTGATTTAACTAACTGATTTAACTAGCTAACCAGTTGACTTAACTAACTGAACGAACTGGCTGGCCACCTGAATTAACTAGCTGATTTAACTAGCTAGACAGCTGGCTAGCCAGCTGACTTAATTAGCCAGTTACCTACCTAGCAATCAAGCTAGCCAGCTGAACAAACTAGGTGATTTAAATAGCTACTTTGCTGCCATAACTAGCTTACATATATACTAGCTTCCTAGCTGGTCAGCTGACTTAACTAGCTAAAATGACTAGCTAGACAGATGGCTAGCCATCTGACTTTTCTAGCTTTTTAACTAGCTAACCAGCTGGATAGCCAATTGATTTATTGTACTGACTTAACTATCTAGCCAGCCAGTTGCTAGGTGACTTAACTAACTGACTTAACTTGCTAACCATCTGGTTGTCAGCTGACTTAACTAGCTGACTTAATTTCCCTTCCAGCTGGTTGCCAGCTGATTTACTAGCTAACTTAACCAGCTTGTCAGCTGGCTAGGCAGATGTCTTAACTAGCTGGCTACCTATCTAGCCAGCTGGGTAGCCAGCTCACTTACCAGCTGACTTAAACTAGCAAGCTGGCTTGCCACCTCACTTAACTTGCTAGCTATCAACATAGACAGCAGGCTAGCCAGCAGACTTAACCAACTGACTTCAAAAATTATCCTGCTTGCTAGCAAGCTGATTTATCTAGCTAGCTACCTACCTAGCCTGCTGGCTAAACAGTTGACTAAACTAACTGACTTAATTAGTTAGCCAGTAGCCTAGTCAACAGACTTAAGTAGCAAGCTACATAGTTAGCCAGCTGGCTGGCCAGTTCACTTAAGGAGCTGACTTACCTAGTAGCTACCTAGCTATCCAGCTGACTTAAATAGTTAGTTAATTTGCTAAATAACTAGTTAGACAGCTGACCTAAATAGTAGCTAACTAACTAACTACCTAGCTAACAAGCTGACTTAAATAGTTAGCTGCCTTGCTAGCTAGCTGTCTTAACCAGCTAGATAACTAGCTAGCTTAATCGTTATCTAACGTGCTAGCCAGGTGACTTAATCATGACATCTCATTAGCTAATGAACTGGCTATCTCATTAGCTAATGAACGGGCTAGCTGAACTCAACCAGCTGACTTAACTCGTTAGCTATCTAGCTATCTAGCTGACCATCCAGCTGACTTAACTCGTTAGCTAACTAGCTAGCTAGCCTAGTCAAGTAGCTGACTCAACCCATTTGCAAACTAGCTAGCTACTTGTCTCAATCCACTGAATTAACCCGTTAGTTAACTAGCTAGCAACCTGACTCAACCTGCTGAATTAGCACTTTAGCTAACTAGCTAGCTAGCTGTCTAACCCGCTGACTAAATTAGAAGCTGACTCATCTAGTGCCTTAGCTAACTAACTTAACTACTTAGCTAGCTGAATTAACTGACCATCTTAACTAGTTAGCTAGTTGACTTAACTACCTGAATTAAAGAGTTTGTTAACTATTTAACTGGCTGAATAGCCAGCTTACTTAGCTAATTAGTTAACTAGTTAGGTAGATGATTAAGTATTTGAATTAGTTAGCTATCTAGTTAGCTATCTGACTTAGCAAGCTGACATAGTTAGCTAGGTCGTTATCCAGCTGACTTAGTTAGCTGACTTAACTAGTTGACTAATCAGATAGTCAGCTGACTTAATGAGGTGGTTAATGAGTTATATAACTGTTTCAACTAGTTGTTCAATGAGTTAAATAGCTGACTAAACTAGTTGGTTAACGAATTAGCTAGGTGACAACTTAAATCTGATGAGTTGTATGAGTAGTTAACTTGTTTGACACGTTGGCTGACTACTCGGCCGACTTGTTATCTGGGTTAACAAGCTGGCCGACTAGTTGACCCACTATTTAGTTCGGTTAACTAGTTGACTGACTAGTTGGCCCCCTTGCTATCTCGGTCAAGAAGTTTTACTGGCTAGTTTGCAGACCTAACAATTCGGCCTACTAGTTGGCCGAGCATTTTGCTAATGCAACTAGTCTGCCAACTAATTAACTGACCTAACTTGTTGGCTGACAAGTTGGCCCACTAGTAGGCCAATTGGTTAGCTTACTTAATTAGTGGGCTCCCTAGTAGGCCGACCGCTTGGCTGACTTATCTAGTCAGTCGGAGAGTTAGCCAACAGGTGAGCTGACTTAAGTAGTCGGCCGGCAAGTGAGCCGAGTGGTCAGCTGAATTAACTAGTCAGCCGGCTAATGAACCTATGCATGCTCTGCGATACCTAGTCTGCCGGTGAGTGAGCCAACTGGTGAGCTGACTTAACTAGTCAGCTGGGGAGCCTACGACTTGTTAGCTGACCTTTTGACCTTTGAGCGAGCCAACAAATTAGTTAAAACTGTTGGCTGACCTGTTGACTGGCGAGTGAGCCAAATAGTTTCTGAGAGGTTTGAGTGCGAGCGAGCCTACTAGTTAGCTAACCTGATGGAAAGCGATGGAGCCCACTTGATAGCTGACCAGTTAGCTTACTTGCTAGCTGACTAGTTAGCTAAGTAACTAAGTGATTTGTTAGCTGACTTAACTATCTAGCTGACTAGCTCGCTGGCTATCTAGCTGACATTACTAGCTAGCAAACAATATATAGCTGTGAAGCTAGCTGACATAACTAGCTAGGTATCTGGCTAGTTAGCTGGCTAGATGACAACTATCAAGCGGACTATCTAGCTGACTAGCTAGCAGACTTAACTAGCTAGCTGAATAGGAACCTGAGTAGCTAGCTGTCTTAAAAAGCTAGCTGAATATTTAGTTGACTTGGTAGCTGACTTAACTACTAGTTGGCTCGCTGCCCGTTTTAACTAACTGACTAGAAAGTTGGCAGGCTAGCTGGCTAGCCAGCTGATTTAACCTGCTAGGTACCATGTTGGCTAGAGGGCTAGACAGCTGGCTTAACTAGCCAGTTCCCTGGCTAGCTAGCTGCCAAGGCAACCAGCTAGCTAACTATACAACTGGCTAGCTAGCTAACCAGCTAGTTTAAATAGGCAGACGGCTGCCTGGACTGTGGGACAGAGAATCGGCTAACTAGTCAGGCACCCTGCTTGTCAACTGCCTAGCCAGCCGGTTTAACTAGCTGGCCACCTTCATGACCAGCCTGCTAAGCAGCCGGCTTCACTTGCCAGCCACCTAGCTAGCCAGTCGGCTAACCAGTTGACTTAACTAGTTGACTTAACTAGATGGCCTTCTTTCTAGCCAGTTGAACTAACTAGCTTGCTACATAGCTAGCCAGCTGGTTATCCAGCTGAATTTAAAGGTGACTTAACTACCTAGCCAGCTGTCTAGACAGCTGACTTAAATAGCAACCTACCTAAGTGGCCAGCAGGCTAGTCATCTGACTTATCATGGTCACTTAAGTATCTAGCCAGCTGGCTAGACAGCTGATATAACTAGCTAGCTATCTAACTAGCATGCTGGCCTTCCAGCTGACTTAATTATCTGAATTAACTAGCTAGCCAGCTGGCTATCCAGCTGACTTAATTGCCTAGATACCGAGCTAGCCAGCAGGCTAGCGAGCTGACTTAACTAGCCGATTAAACGAAATATCCAGCTGGATATTAACTAGCTAGCTACCTAAATAGTCACCTGGATAGCCAGCTGACTAAACTAGCTGCCATAACTAGACGCCTGATGGCTAGCCAGCTGACTTAACTAGCTACCTATCTGCATAGCCTGCTGGCTTGCCAGCTGACTTAACTACCTAACTACCTAAGGAACCTGCATGCCAGACAGCTGACTTAACTAGCTAAACAGCTGGCAGCCCATCTGAACTAACTAGCTGGA
>NW_007155099.1:0-4348 GCF_000164805.1 Carlito syrichta | reverse complement strand
AAACTAGCTGACTTAAATAGTTAGCTACCTACCTAGCCAGCTGATTTAATAGTTAACTAAGTAACTAGCTATCTAGCTAGCTTGATGACTTAAATTGTATGCTAACCAGATAACTACCTATCTAACAAGCTGACTTAAATATTTAGCTGCCTATCTAGCTGGTTGATTTAGCCAGCTAGCTAACTAGTTAGCTTACTCGTTATCTAATGTGCAAGCTAGCTGACTTAATTATCTGGCTTAACTCATTAGCTAACGAGCTAGCTAGCTGACTCATCCAGCTTACTTAACTCATTAGCTAACTTTCTAGCTAGCCTACTTAAGCAGCTGACTCAACCCATTTGCTAACTACCTAGCTAGCTGACTCATCCAGCTGACAACTCATTAGCTAACTTTCTAGCTAGCCTACTCAAGCAGCTGGCTCAACCCGTTTGCTGACTAGCTAGCTAGCTAACTCAATCAGCTGACTCAACCCGTTAGTTGACTAGCTAACTACCTGACTCAACCTGCTGACTTAACCCATTAGCTAACTACCTAGCTAGCTGTCTTAACCAGCTGACTAAATTAGAAAACTGACTTAACTAGCTTACTTAGCTAGGAGACTTAACTACTTAGCTAGCTGACTTACTGACTGACTTAACACGATAGCTAGCTGACTTAACTACCTGGATTTCAATATTTAGCTAACTATTTAACTAGCTGAATATCTAGCTGATTTAGTAATTAGTTATCTAGTTAGGTAGCAGACTTAAGTAGCTGACTTTAATAGTTATCTAACTAGTGAGCTAGCTAGCTTAGCAAGCTGACTTAGCTAGCTACCTTGTTAGCTAGCTGACTTAGTTGACTTAAGTAGTTGGCTAACGAGGTAGCTAGCTCACTTAACAAGTTGTTTAAAGAGTTAGCTAACTGTTTTAACTAGTTGTTAAGTGAGTTAACTAGCTGACTTAAGTAGTTAGTTGATGAGTTAGCTGGGTGACAACTTTTTGGCTGATGAGTCGGCCGACTACTTAGCTGGTTAAACACGTTGGCTGACTACTAGGCTGACTTGTTAGCTGGCTTAACATTTGACTGAATAACCGGCTGACTAGTTAGCTGGGTTAGCTAGTTTACTGATGTGTTGACCTACTAGCTAGCTCGCTTAACCTGTTGTCTGGCTGGTTTGATGACCTAATTAGTCAGCTGACTAGCTGGCCAACAATTTAGCTGGCCTAACTATTCGGCCTACTAGTTAGCTGAGCTAACTTGACGCCTGAAAAGTGGGTCAACTAGTTGGCTGATGGGTTAGCTTAGTTAACTACTTGGCTGTCTAGTCGCCTACCGGTTAGCTGACTTAACTATTTGCCCAGCAAGTGAGTCAATTGGTCAGTTGAATTAAATAGTTGGCCAGCGAATAAGTTGACTGGTCAGCTGACTTTAGTCGGCTGGCGAGTGAGCTGTCTGGTCAGAAGACTTACCTAGTCGGCCAGCAACTGAGCCGTCAGTTGAGCCAATTTAACTACTCGGACTGCAAGTGAGCCAAAGTTTGAACTGCCTTAACAAGTAAGCTGGTGAGCAAGCCAACTAGTTAGCTGTCCTGTTGGCCTGTGAGGAAGCTGACAAGTGGGTTGGACTGTTGGCTGGTGAGTGTGCCGACTAGTTAGCTGACCTGATGGAAAGAGAGTGTGCCCACTAGTTAGCTGACCAGTTAGCTGAGTTGGTATCCAACTAGTTAGCTAATTAACTAGTTGATTTGCTAGCTGACTTAACTAGCTAACTGATTATCAAGCTGACATAACTAGCTAGAAAACAAGCTATCTATCTTTCTAGATACTGACTTCACTAGCTAGGTAACTGGCTAGTTAGCAGGCTGGCTGACAACTATCTAGCTGACAAGCTAACTGACTTAACTAGATAGCTGACTAGCAACCTGACCAGCTAGCTGACTTAACTAGCTAGCTGAATAGTAAGCTGACTTGCTGCCTGACTTAACTAGCTAGCTGGCTAGCTAGCAGACATAGCTAGCTGACTAGATAGTTGGCTGGCTAGCTGGCTTAACTAGGTACTTACCTGGCTTGCTAGTTGGCCAGCCAGCATAAATAACCAGTCAAATGCCTGGACAGTAGGATAGAAAGCCAGTTTTGCTAGCCAGCCACTCTGCTGGTCAGCTGGCTATCCAGCTGGCTGAACTAGCAGGCCACATACCTTGCCAGTCTGCTAAACAGCTGGCATAACTTACATGCCACCTAACTAGCCAGAAGCCTAACCAGCTCACTTAACTCACTGACTTAACTAGCTAGCCAGCCAGCTAGTCAGCTGACTTAATTAGCTAGCTACTACAAAGACAGGTGGGCAGCCAACTGATTTAACTAGCTGACTTAACCAGTTAGAAAGATGGCTAGCCAGCTGAATTATCTCGCTAGCAACCTAGCTAGCCAGATTGCTAGCCACTTGAATTAACTAGCTGACTTAAGCAACTAGCCAGTTGGCTAGCCAGCTGACACAGCTAGTTGACTTAACTCGTTAGCCAACTAGCTACCCAGCTGACTTAACTAGCTGAAAGCACTAGCTAGCCTGATGGCTACCCAACTGACTACTAGCTAGCTACTGATGTAATCTGCTGGCTTTCTGCTGACTTAACTACCTAACTACCTAGCTAACCAACTGACTAGCGAGCTGCCTTTAACTAGGTGACTGAACTAGCTAGCCCACTGGCTAGCCCAGCTGAATTAACTAACTAGCTACCCAGCTGGACAGCTGGATAACCAGGTGGCTTAACAAGCTTACTTAACTATCTGGCCAGCTGACTTAACTAGGTAGCTACCTAGCAAGCCAGCTGACTACCCTAGCTGAGATAACTAGCTAGAGCTAGCTAGTTATCCAAATTAACTAGCTGACTTAACTAGCTGGCTAACTGACAAATAGCTGACTTTAGCTAATTAGGAAGCCAGGTGACTTAACAAGCTGAAATAACTAGATAGACAGCTGTGTAACCATCTGACTTAACTAGCTTTTCAACTAGTTGGTGAGCTGGCTAGGCAACCGACTTAAAGAGTTGACTTAACTAACTAGCTAGCTGATTAGCCAGCTGACTTAACTAGTTGATTATCGATCTAGGCAGCTGGCCATACAGGTGACTAAACTAGCTGACATAACTAGTTATCCAGCTGGCTAGCCAGCTAAATTAACTAGCTTTCTAACTCTATAGCCACCGCATAGTCAGCGGACTTAACTAGCTGACTTAATTAGCTAGCAAGCTTGCTAGCAAACTGACTTAACTAGGCCACTACCTAGCTAACCAACTTGCTAGTCAGCTGACTTAACTAGCTGTCATAATTAGCTCGCCTGCTTTCTAGCCAGTTGGATTAACTATCTTGCTGCATAGCTAGCCAGCTGGCTATCCAGCTGAATTAACTAGGTGACTTACCTAGGTAGCCAACTGTCTAGCCAGCTGACTTAATTAGCAAGCTACCTACCTAGCCAGCCTGCTAGTCAGCTGACTTAACAAGGTGACTTAACTAGCTAGCCAGCTTGCTAGACTGCTGACATAACTAGCTAGCTACCTAGCTTGCAATCTGACTCGCTAGGTGACTTAATTAGCTGCCTTAACTAGCTGGCTAACTGACATATCTAGTTTACTTAACTAGCTAGTTTCCTAGCTTGCCAGCTGACTTAACTAGCTGAAATAACTAGCGAACCAGCTGGGTGCCCATCTGACGTAAATAGATTTTTAACAAGCTAGCCAGCTGTCCAGACAACTGAATTAATTTGCTGACTTAACTAGCTACACAGCTGAGTAGCCAGCTGAATAAAGTAGCTGACAACTAGCTGACCAGTTATCTAGCCACCTGAATTAATTGCGTAGCTACCTAGCTATCCAGCAGACTACCCAGTTGATTTAACTAGCTGACTTAAGGATGTAGCCAGCTGGCTAGCCAGCAGACTTAACTAGCTATCTACCGAGCTAGAAAGCTGATTAGCCACTTGACTTATCTAGCTGACATAACTAGGTAGCCTAAAGGCTAGGCAAGTGTCTTAAGTAGCTACCTACATACATAGCCTACTGTTTTGCCAGCTGAGTTAACTAATTAACTACCTAGCTAACCTGCTGGTCAGTGAACTGACTTAACTAGGTGAGTTAACTAGCTAGCCAGCTGGCTAGCCATATGACTTAATTAGATAGCTACCCTGATAGTCAGCTGGCTAGCCATATGACTTAATTAGATAGCTACCCTGATAGTCAGCTGGCTAGTCAGATGACTTAGCTAACTGACATAACTAGCTAGCCAGCTGACTTAACTAGCTAACTACCTATTTAGCCAGCTGACTTATCTAGAAGACTTAACAAGCTAGCTACCTAGCTCACCAGATGGCG
>NW_007155098.1:0-3826 GCF_000164805.1 Carlito syrichta | reverse complement strand
CCTACATACATAGCCTACTGTTTGCCAGCTGAGTTAACTAATTAACTACCTAGCTAACCTGCTGGTCAGTGAACTGACTTAACTAGGTGAGTTAACTAGCTAGCCAGCTGGCTAGCCATATGACTTAATTAGATAGCTACCCTGATAGTCAGCTGGCTAGCCATATGACTTAATTAGATAGCTACCCTGATAGTCAGCTGGCTAGTCAGATGACTTAGCTAACTGACATAACTAGCTAGCCAGCTGACTTAACTAGCTAACTACCTATTTAGCCAGCTGACTTATCTAGAAGACTTAACAAGCTAGCTACCTAGCTCACCAGATGGCTGGCTAACTGACTTAACTAGCTGACTTAAACAGCTAGACAGCTGGCTAGTCAACTACTTAATAGTTTATGTAACTAGCTAGCCAGATCGCTGGCCAGCTGTCTTAACTAGCTGACTTAAGTAGCTAGCCAGCTGACAACTAGCTGATTTTACCAGCTAACCTGCTGGCTAGCCAGCTGACTTAACTTACTGCCTTAACTAACTAGCTGTCTGGTTAGTTGAATTAACTAGCTGACTTAACCAGGTAACCAGCTGGCTAGCCATCTGACTAAACTAGCTAGCTACCTAGCTAGCCAGCTAGAAGTCAACTGAATAAATTACCTGACTTTACTAGCTAGCCAACTGGCTATCCAGCTGATTTAATAAGATTGCTTCCTAGCTATCCAGCAGGCTAGCCAGCTGACTTAACTAGTTGACTTAACCAGCTAGCCTACTGGGTAGCCAGCTGACTAAACTGGTTGACGTAACTAGTTAGCCAGTTGGCTAGACAGCTGACATAAGTAACTCTCTACCTAGCTAGCTAGCTTCCTAGCCAGCTGACATAACTTGTTGACTTAATTACTAGACTGCTGGCTAGCCAACTGACTTAACTAGCTTGCTACCTAGCTAGCCAACTTCTAGTCAGCTGACTTAACTTGCTGACTTAAACAGCTGTCCTGCTTGCTAGTCAGCTGAATTAACCAGGTTGATATGTAGCTAGAAAGCTGGCTAGCAAGCTGACTTAAGTAGTCTAGTTAACTAACTAGCCAGCTGTCTAGCCAGCTGATGTAAGTAGCCAGTTACCTAGCTAGCCAGCTGGCTACCCAGCTGACTTACTAGTGACTTAACTATATAGCCAGCAGAATAGACAGTTGACTTAGCTATCTAGGTACCTAAGTAGCCACATGTATAGTCAGCTGAATTACCTAGGTGACTTAACTAGCTAGCCAGCTGGCTAGCTGGCTGACCTAACTGCCTAGGTACCTAGCTAGCCAGCTGGATACCCTGCTGACTTATCTAGCTACCTATCTACATAGTCCACTGGCTTGCCAGCTGACTAAACTACTTAGCTACCTAGCTATCCAACTGGCTATTAAACTTACTTAACTAGCTTATTTAACTAACTATCTAGCCTGCTGAATTAACTAACTAACTACCCAGTTAGGCAGCTGGCTAGCCAGCTGACTTAACTCACTGACTTAACTAGCTAGCAGGCTGACTTAACTAGCTGAAATAACCAACTACGGACCAAGGTAGTCACCTGGCTTAACTAGCTAGCTTAACTACCTAGCTACAGAGCTAGCTTTCTAGCTAGCCAGCTGACTTATCTAGCTGACTTAACTAGCTAACTAGCAGACATAACTAGCTGTCTTATGTAGCTTGCTTCCTAGCTAGCCAGCTGACTTAACTAGCTGAAATAACTAGCTATCTAGATGACTACCCACTTGAATTTATTAACTTTTTAACTAGCTAACCAGCTTGATAGCAACCTGACTTAATGGTTTGACTTAACTAGCTAGGGAGCTGGTTGTCAGCTGAATTAACTAGCTGACTTAACCAGCTAGTCAGCTGACTAGCCAGTTGACTTAACTAGCTGGCTATCTATCTAGCCAGCCGTATAGTCATCTGACTTACCTAGCTGACTAAAGCTAGCAAGTTGGCTAGCCAGCTGACTTAACTAGCCAGCTAACTAACTAGCCAGCAGGCTAGCCCGCTGACTTAGCTAGGTGAATTGAACAGCTATCCTGCTTGCTAGCAAGCTGATTTATCTAGCTAGCTACCTACCTAGTCAGCTGGCTAGACAGCTGATTAAACCACCTGACTTAACCAGCTAGCCAGTTGGCTAGCCAGCTGACTTAACTCGCTGACATCACTACCTAGCCATTTAGCTATCTAGCTGACTTAACTAGCTAGGTACCTACCTTGTCAGTTGGCTAGCCAGTTCTCTTAACTAGCTGAATTAACCAGCTATCCAGCTGACTAACCAACTGAATAAACTAGCTCACTAACTAGCAAGTGAGCTGCCTAGTCAGCTGACTTAATTAGCTGCCTTAATTAGCTAACTACCTAGCTAGCCAACTGACTTAAATAGCTAGCTAGCTATGTAGATTGCCATCTGACTTAAATAGTTTGCTAACTAGGTAGCTACCAGGTATCAAACTGACTTATATAGTTAGCTGACTAGCTAGCTAGCTGCCTTAACCAGCTAGCTAACTATTTAGCTTATTCGTTATATAACTTGCTAGATGGTGACATAATTATCTGACTTAACACGTTAGCTAAGGAGCTAGCTAGCTGACTCAACCAGTTGACTTAACTCATTATCTAACTAGCTATCCAGCTGACTCATCCAGCTGAGTTAACTCGTTAGGTAACTAGATAGCAAGCCTATTCAACGAGTTGGCTCAAACCTTTTTCTATCTAGCTAGCTGACTCAACCAGCTGACTTAAACCATTAGTACCTAGCTAACTACCTGATCAACCTACTAACTAACCCATTAGCTCACTAGCTAGCTAGCTGTCTAACCAGCTGCGTAAATTAGAAAGCTGACTTAACTAGTTGACTTAGCTAGCTCACTTAACTGCTTAGCTAGCTGACTTCATTGGCTGACTTAACTAGTTAGCTAGCTGACTTAACTACCTGAAAAAAGAGTTAGCTAACTATTTTACTAGCTGAATAACTATCTGACTTATGTAATTACCTAAATAGTTAGGTAGCAGACTTAAGTAGCTGATTAAATAGTTAGTTAACTAGTGAGCTAGTTGACTTTGCTAGCTGACTTAGCTAGCTATCTGGTTAGTGAACTTAATAGCTAGCTGACTTAACTAGTTGAGATAGCTAGCTGATTTAATGAGTCGCTTAACCAGTTAGCTAACTACTATAACTAGCTGGTAAAGGAGTAAGCTAGCTGACTTAACTAGTTGGACAATGAGTTAGCTAGTTTACTAAAGCTGTTGGCTGATGAGTCACCCGAATATTTAGCTGGTTTAACACGTCGGCTGACTACTCTGCCAACTTATTACCTGGCTTAACAAGGTCGACCAACTAGTACTCTGCCAACTTATTACCTGGCTTAACTAGTCTGCCAACTAGTAAGCGGGGTCAACGATTTTACTGATGAGATGGTTCACTAGTTAGCATGAGTAACTAGTAGGCTGACTGGTTTCCTGACCTAACTAGTCGGCCGACTATTTTGCTGACTAGTTGGGTGGCCTAACTATTCGGCCTCCTTGTTAGCAGAACTGAATTCTCAGCTGACAAGTTGGCAGCCTAGTTGGCCGATTGGTTAGCTGAAATAACTAGTTGGCTGGCTAGTCAGCAGACCGCTTAGCTGACTTAAGTAGTTGACAAGCGAGTTAGTCGACTGGTCAGCTGAATTAACTAGTTGGCCAGTGAGTGAGCCGACTTGTCAGCAGACTTAACTAGTCGGCTGGCGAGTGAGCCAACAGGTCAGCTGACTTAACTATTCGGCTGGTGAGTGAGCTGACTGGTCAGCTGACTTTAGTCAGCTGGCGAGTGG
>NW_007155097.1:0-662 GCF_000164805.1 Carlito syrichta | reverse complement strand
CCAGGTATCAAACTGACTTATATAGTTAGCTGACTAGCTAGCTAGCTGCCTTAACCAGCTAGCTAACTATTTAGCTTATTCGTTATATAACTTGCTAGATGGTGACATAATTATCTGACTTAACACGTTAGCTAAGGAGCTAGCTAGCTGACTCAACCAGTTGACTTAACTCATTATCTAACTAGCTAGCCAGCTGACTCATCCAGCTGAGTTAACTCGTTAGGTAACTAGATAGCAAGCCTATTCAACAAGTTGACTCAAACCTTTTTCTATCTAGCTAGCTGACTCAACCAGCTGACTTAAACCATTAGTTACCTAGCTAACTACCTGATTCAACCTACTAACTTAACCCATTAGCTCACTAGCTAGCTAGCTGTCTTAACCAGCTGCCTAAATTAGAAAGCTGACTTAACTAGTTGACTTAGCTAGCTGACTTAACTGCTTAGCTAGCTGACTTCATTGGCTGACTTAACTAGTTAGCTAGCTGACTTAACTACTTGAAAAAAGAGTTAGCTAACTATTTTACTAGCTGAATAACTATCTGACTTATGTAATTACCTAAATAGTTAGGTAGCAGACTTAAGTAGCTGATTAAATAGTTAGTTAACTAGTGAGCTAGTTGACTTTGCTAGCTGACTTAGCTAGCTATCTGGTTAGGGAAC
>NW_007155096.1:0-813 GCF_000164805.1 Carlito syrichta | reverse complement strand
GTCTAAGCATCTGATGTAACTAGCTTTTTAATAGCTGGACAGCTTGCTAGACAACTGACTTAACGAGCTGACTTAACTAGCTAGCAACCTGGTTAGCCAGCTGACTAAACTAACTGACTTAACAAACTTGACAGCTGGTTAGCTAGCCGAATTCATTGCCTAGCCACCTAGCTAGCCAGCAGCCTAACCAGCTGACTTAACTAGCTGACTTAACAAAGTAGCCAGCTGGCTAGCCAACAGACTTAACTAGCTAGCTACAATTAAAGACAGATGGATAGCCAGGTGACTTAACTAGGTGACATAACAAGACAGCCTCATGGCTAGCCAGCTCAATTAACTAGCTATCTACCTACATAGCCCACAGGTATGCCAGCTGAGTTAACTACCTAATTACATAGATAAGTGCTGGTCAGCGAGCTGACTTAACTGCATGAGTTAACTAGCTAGCTAGCTGGCTAGCCAGCTGATTTAACTAGCAAGCTACCCTGCTTTGCAGCTGGCTAGCCAGCTGAGTTAACTAAATCACTTAATCACTTAGCTACCTAGCTAGCCAGATGACTTAACTAGCTGACTTATCTAGCTAACTACCTACCTAGCCAACTGGCTTGGCAGCTGACTTAACTAGCTTACTCTTCCTGCTAGCCAGCTGGCTGGCCAGCTGACGTAACTAGTTGACTTATGTAGCTACAGTGCTGGCTGGCCAGCTGAATGAACTAGCTGACTTAACCAGCAAGCCAGCTGGCTAGTCAGTTGACTTAACTTGCTAGCTACCTAGCTAGCTAGCTGGGAAGTCAGCTGAATTAACTAGCTGAC
>NW_007155095.1:0-719 GCF_000164805.1 Carlito syrichta | reverse complement strand
ATTACATAGATAAGTGCTGGCCAGCGAGCTGACTTAACTGCATGAGTAACTAGCTAGCTAGCTGACTAGCCAGCTGATTTAACTAGCAAGCTACCCTGCTTTGCAGCTGGCTAGCCAGCTGAGTTAACTAAATCACTTAATCACTTAGCTACCAACTAGCCAGATGACTTAACTAGCTGACTTATCTAGCTAACTACCTACCTAGCCAACTGGCTTGGCAGCTGACTTAACTAGCTTACTCTTCCTGCTAGCCAGCTGGCTGGCCAACTGACTTAACTAGTTGACTTATGTAGCTACAGTGCTGGCTGGCCAGCTGAATGAACTAGCTGACTTAACAAGCAAGCCAGCTGGCTAGTCAGTTGACTTAACTTGCTAGCTACCTAGCTAGCTAGCTGGGAAGCCAGCTGAATTAACTAGCTGACAACTTTGTAGCCAGCTGGCTAGCCAGCTTACTTAACTAGTTTGTTACTTAGCTAGCCACCTGGGAAGCCAGCTGAATTAATTAGTTGACTTAACCTGCTAGACAACTGGTTAACTAGTTGACTCAATTAGCTGACTTAAGTAGTTAGCCAGTAGACTAGCCAGCTAACTTAACTAGCTCTATACGAAGCTAGATAACTGGCTAGCCAGCTGACTTAACTATCTGACTTAATTACCTAGCAAGCTGTATAGACAACTGAAATAACTAGCTTGCTACTTAGCTAGCCAACTGACTAGCC
>NW_007155094.1:0-789 GCF_000164805.1 Carlito syrichta | reverse complement strand
TTTCTCTCTTATGAGCTGTGGGTTTTGGGTTTTGCTCAGGAATTGGATGCCAGTTCCGATTTCCATGAGGTTATTTCCTTCATTTTCTAAGGTTCTTATGGTTTGAGGTTTTACATTTAGGTCTCTGATCCATTTAGAATTAACCTTTGTACATGGGGATAGATAGGGGTCCTGTTTCAATCTTCTGCATGTGGTCAGCCAGTTTTCCCAGCACCATTTACTGAATAGGTTCTCCTCTCCCCAGTGGTAGGTGGTGGAGGATTTGTCAAAGATGAGTTGGTTGAGAAATTGAGGTTTTGCTTCTGGAATCTCAATTCTATTCCGTTGATCTATATGTCTGTTCCTATACCAATACCAAGCTGTTTTGATGATTGTAGCTTTATAGTAAAGTTTGAAGTCTGGTAATGTGATACCAACTGCTTTGTTTTTTTTGCTGAGGATTGTTCTGGCTATTCTTGGACGTTTGTGTTTCCATATGAATTACTGCATTGTTTTTTCTAGGTCTGAGAAGTATGTTGTTGGTAATTTGACGGGTATTGCATTGAATTTGTAGATTGCCTTAGGTAAGATGGACATCTTCACAATGTTGATTCTTCCGATCCATGAGCATGGGATATTTTTCCACTTGTTTGTGTCAACTTTGATTTCTTTGAGCAGTGTTTTGTAGTTTTCCTTGTAAAGGTCTTTCACGTCTCTGGTTAGGAAGATGCCAAGTTATTTCATTTTTTTGTGGCTATTGTGAATGGAATTGTGTTTTTTATTTGGGTTTCTGTTTGTTTATTATTGGGA
>NW_007155093.1:0-732 GCF_000164805.1 Carlito syrichta | reverse complement strand
GATTGTCAAAGATGAGTTGGTTGAGAAATTGAGGTTTTGCTCTGGAATCTCAATTCTATTCCGTTGATCTATATGTCTGTTCCTATACCAATACCAAGCTGTTTTGATGATTGTAGCTTTATAGTAAAGTTTGAAGTCTGGTAATGTGATACCAACTGCTTTGTTTTTTTTGCTGAGGATTGTTCTGGCTATTCTTGGACGTTTGTGTTTCCATATGAATTACTGCATTGTTTTTTCTAGGTCTGAGAAGTATGTTGCTGGTAATTTGACGGGTATTGCATTGAATTTGTAGATTGCCTTAGGTAAGATGGACATCTTCACAATGTTGATTCTTCCGATCCATGAGCATGGGATATTTTTCCACTTGTTTGTGTCAACTTTGATTTCTTTGAGCAGTGTTTTGTAGTTTTCCTTGTAAAGGTCTTTCACGCCACTGGTTAGGAAGATGCTAAGTTATTTTATTTTTTTGTGGCTATTGTGAATGGAATTGTGTTTTTTATTTGGGTTTCTGTTTGTTTATTATTGGTGTAGAGAAATGCGATTGTCTTTTGTACATTTATTTTGTATCCTGAGACTTTGCCAAAGGCCTTTATCAGTGTAAGGAGGTTTTTGACAGATTCTCTTGGGTTTTCAAGGTATACAATCATGTCATCTGCAAAGAGAGATAACCTGACTTCCTCTTTTCCTATTTGGATACCCCTGATTGCCTTCTCTTCTCTGATTGCTCGAGCT
>NW_007155092.1:0-639 GCF_000164805.1 Carlito syrichta | reverse complement strand
TTCTAATCATGTGGTTTTTGTTTTGACACCTGTTGATGTATTTAATTACATTTATGGTTTTACGAGTGTTGAACTAGTCTTGCATCCCAGGAATGAAGCCTACTTGGGCATGATGGATGATTTTGAGATGTATTACTGAATCCGGTTTGCTAGGATCTTGTTGAGAATTTTAGCATCTATGTTCATCAAAGATATAGGCCTGTAGTTTTCTTTCTTTGCTGAATCTTTACCTGGCTTGGGTATCAATGTGATGTTGGCTTCGTAAAATGATTTGGGGAGTGTTCCATCTTTTTCAATCGCCTGGAATACCTTCAGTAGGATTGGTATCAGCTCCTCCTTAAATGTCTTGTAGAATTCTGCTGGAAAGCCATCTGGTCCAGGGCTTTTTTTTGTAGGAAGTTTTCTTATTACGTAGTCAATTTCCTTGATTGTTATTGGTTTATTTAGGGTTTCAGTTTCTTCTTGTTCCAACTTAGGTAGGTTGTGTGATGTCACAAAGTCCTCCATTTCCTTAAGGTTTTCAAGTTTGTTTCCATACAAGTGTATGTAGTAGTCTCTAATGATCTTTTGTATTTCTTCAGGGTCAGATGTGACTTCATCTTTTGTGTTTCTCATTGTGCTTATTTGGGTTTTTTCTCG
>NW_007155091.1:0-5815 GCF_000164805.1 Carlito syrichta | reverse complement strand
GTTTTCAGGTATACAATCATGTCATCTGCAAAGAGAGATAACTTGACTTCCTCTTTTCCTATTTGGATACCCCTGATTGCCTTCTCTTCTCTGATTGCTCGAGCCAGGACTTCCAATACTATGTTGAACAGGAGGGGTGAGCGTGGGTATCCTTGTCCTGTTCCAGTTTTCAGGGGAAATGTTCTAATTTTTGTCCATTTAGGAGTATGCTCACTGTGGGTTTCTCGCAGATGGCTTTTACTATTTTGAGGTATGTTCCCCGTATGCCTAGATGTTCAAGGGTTTTTATCAAGAAGGGGTGCTGGATTTTATCAAAAGCTTTTTCTGCATCTAATGATATAATCATGTGGTTTTTGTTTTGACACCTGTTGATGTATTTAATAACATTTAAGGTTTTACGAGTGTTGAACCAGCCTTGCATCCCAGGAATGAAGCCTACTTGGGCATGATGGATGATTTTGAGATGTATTGCTGAATCCGGTTTGCTAGGATCTTGTTGAGAATTTTAGCATCTATGTTCATCAAAGATATTGGCCTGTAGTTTTCTTTCTTTGCTGAATCTTTACCTGGCTTGGGTATCAATGTGATGTTGGCTTCGTAAAATGATTTGGGGAGTGTTCCATCTTTTTCAATCGCCTGGAATACCTTCAGTAGGATTGGTATCAGTTCCTCCTTAAATGTCTTGTAGAATTCTGCTGGAAAGCCATCTGGTCCAGGGCTTTTTTTTGTAGGAAGTTTTCTTATTACGTAGTCAATTTCCTTGATTATTATTGGCTTATTTAGGGTTTCAATTTCTTCTTGTTCCAACTTAGGTAGGTTGTGTGATGTCACAAAGTCCTCCATTTCCTTAAGGTTTTCAAGTTTGTTTCCATACAAGTGTATGTAGTAGTCTCTAATGATCTTTTGTATTTCTTCAAGGTCAGATATGACTTCATCTTTTGTGTTTCTCATTGTGCTTATTTGGTTTTTTCTCGTTTTTTCTTGGTCAGTCTAGCTTGGGGACCATTCAGTCTTGTTTATTCTTTCAAAGAACCAGCTTTTTGTTTCATTGATTTTTTCTATTATCTTTTTGTCTTCTATTTTCTGGATTTGGGCTTTATTTTGGTGATATGGATTCTTCTGCTGAAATTAAGGTTTTTGTGGTCTTGCTTTTCCAGCTTATTTATGTGGCTTGTTACGTTGTTGATTTCTGCTCCTTCCATTTTCCTCATGTGATTTTGTAGGGGTATAAATTCGCCTCTTATTACAGCTTTTAAGGCATCCCAGAGATTTTGGCAAGATGTTTCTTCATTTTCATTTGTTTCCAGGTATCTTTTGATCTCTATTTTGATGTCATCATTGACCCAGGAGTTATTTAGCATCATGCTGTTTAGTGTCCATGTCTTTGTGGGTTTTGGGAGGACTTTGTTGGTGTCAATGTTTATTTTTATTCCACTGTGGTCCAAGAAGGTCCAAGGTAGAATATCAGTCCTTTTAAATTTGCTTATACCTGATTTGTATCCAATTGTGTGGTCAATCTTAGAATATGTTCCATGTGGTGATGAGTAGAATGTGTATTCTGTGGTATTTGGATGGAGCGTTCTATAGGTATCAATTAAGTCCATTTGGTCCAGGGTTGTGAGTGGTGTATTAAAGTCCCCAGTTATTATGGTGTTAGAGACAATGTCTTTCCTTAGTTTTCCTAGAAGTTGCTTTATGAATGTTGGTGCACCAATGTTGGGTGCATATATGTTTAGGATAGATATTTCTTGTTGATGGAGTGAACCTTTTATCATTATGTAATGTCCCTCTGTATCTTTTTAAATTTTTGATAGCTTAAATGGTATTTTGTCTGAAATTAGGATCACCACTCCTCCTTTCTTTTGTGTTCCATTCGCCTGAAAATTTGTTTCCCATCCTGTTACTTTCAGTCTGTGTATGTCCTTTCTAGTGAGATGGGTCTCTTGAAGGCAGTATACTGTTTCCTGGTGATATTTTATCCATTTTGTCATTCTATGTCTTTTCAGTGGTACGTTTAGACAAATTCACATTCAGACTAATTATTGAAATGTGAGAGTTCATCCCTATCATGGAGTTCTTATTGAGTTTTTGTTCTTCCACTTGGTTTTTTCTTTTTTTTTTTGTCTTTCTTTTGGTTTTGGGGTTGGTTCGTGTATATTTTATTCTTTTCACTGTAGTCTTGTGAAGAACGTTGTTCTTTTTTCCTTTTCTTCTGTGTTTAGTACTTTCTTAAGTGTTTCATGTAGAGATGGATTGGTGGCAGCATAAGTTCTTAGGGATTGGATATCTGGGAAAGATTATAATTCTCCCTCACTGATGAAGCTTAGCTTGGCCCGGGTAGGTTATTCTTGGTTGAAATTGTTTATCTTTTAGGACTTTGATTATAGGGCTCCAAGCTCTCCTAGATTGCAGGTTTTCTGCAGATAATTCTGCTGCTATTCTGATTGGTCTTCCATGGTAGGTGATCTGGCCTTTTTCTCTTGCTGCCTTTATGATTTTTTCTTTTGTGCCTACTTTATTTAGGCAAATTATTATGTGTCTAGGAGTTGGTCTTCTCATTTGTTGCCTTGCAGGGGTTCTCTGAATCTCTTGTGTTTGAATGTTTGCATCACTGATAAGATAAGGGAAGTTTTCTTGAATGATCTCATAAAAAGTTTGTTCTAATGTGGTCTCTGTTTCTCTTTCTGCCTCAGGGAGTCCAATTATTCTTAGGTTAGGCCTCTTGAGGTGGTCACTCATCTCTTGAAGGTTTTGATCTGTCTTTTTTAGCTTATTTTCTGTGTTTTTAAGAGTTTGGGTTATTTCTATATTTTGGTCCTCAAGCTCTGAGATTCTTTCTTCTGCTTGGGTAATTCTGCTTTCCATGCTTATCAATTTGTATTTATTTCATTCACAGTATTCTTTATTACTGTTATCCTAGATATCAGCTCCTTCCTAGTTTCTTCTTGTGTCTCCTCAATTCTTTTTAATCTCTCCATTATTGTTTTTGAAATCTACATTTGCAGTTTGAGACCCTTCATTCTGGGGGCTTTTCATTGTTTGCATTCCAAAGTCAGTTTTTTCAGTGTCTGCTCTCGCAGGCGTCTGGGAGAGACCCATACTCTTCTTTTGGTTTTTCTTCATTTTCTGTAGATTTTTCTTCTTTTTACCCCTTTCCCTCCCCCTCTTCAATTCTGTTTTTGAGGGAAGGTGAGGTTGCTTTTATTTCTCTTTTGCAATGACCTGTTCTTCCCTATGAGGGTCTTCTGGCTTTGTTCACTTTTCCCTCTGCTTTACAGTCTGTCTATTCAGCAGTTTGCAGTCTTGGTCCCTAGATTTAAAAAGGGGACATATAAAAGAGGAAAATAATGGAGGAAGGGGGGTCAATAGGGAGTTAGAAAGAGAGAAGTGCGAGAGGGAAAACAGATATACATACCAACTGTCAGGTAAGAAAGAGACACAGTGCCGGGAAGAAGTGAAGAAAGACATATAAGAAAGATTCCCTAAGGAGTACTGATAACTACACAGAGACAGGCCAATAAAATTGAAAAATAGTGTAAGTCAGAAGGTAAACAACAGACGTGATCTAAACCAACAGTTACAATGATAAAATAATAAGTCAAAATAAGCAAAAGAGAGAAGTGCGAGAGGGAAAACAGATATAAATACCAACTATCAAGTGAGAAAGAGACACAGGGCTGGGAAGAAGTGAAGAAAGACAGGTAAGAAAGATTCCCTAAAGAATACTGATAGTTACACAGAGACAGGCCAATAAAATCAAGAAACAGTATAAGTCAGAAGGTAAACACCAAACGTGATCTAAAACAACAGTTTCAATGATAAAATCATAAGTCAAAATAAGCTATCAGACTAGAGTCACTTCTGTGATCTCCGATTCCAGCCTCTCCCTTTTGCTTTTCATTGCAGCGTAGGGGTGGGGCTTTGTCTCCTGTTTCGCACTGTTGCCTTAGGAACTGAGGTAAAGTTTGTTGATAGGTGGGCGGGTCAATGGAAGTCTCTGCCTGGAGAATAGCAAGGTAGTTTAAGCAGATCTGTTTTTCTCCACTTGTCTGGGTCCCCCGGCTTGGGGTCTCGCACTGAGTGCCTCAGCCAGGGTGGGCCCAGAGTTCCAGAGCTCCAAAGCTCCAAAGGGCTGGCAGTGGGTAGCGAGAGTGATTCTGGACCCCCACAGTGTACTTCAGTCAGGAATGGGACCAGTGTCTCTGAGGGGCGGGTGCCCAGAGTCTTCCTGTGTGACCAGTGGTGCCGGGTGCCGGGCTGGAGACAATGCAGCCGGGGAGAGAGCTGGAGGGAGCAGGGACCCAAAACTACCCCGCATGTAGTGGAATTCCAGCGGCAGGAGGCTGCAATATCTGGCTTTAAGAAATGATGTAACGTTTGTTGATAGGTGGGCGGGGCAATGGAAGTCTCTGCCTGGAGAATGGCGAGGCATTTTAAGCAGATCTTTTTTTCTCCGCTTCTCTGGGTCCTCTGGCTTGGGGTCTTGTGCTGAGTTCCTCAGCCAGGGTGGACCCGGAGTTCCAGAGATCCAAAGTTCCAAAGGGCAAGCAATGAGCAACGAGGGTGGCGCTGGGCCCCCTACAGAGTACTTCAGCCAGGAATGGGACTAGTGTCTCTGAGGGGCAGGTGCCCAGAGCCTCTCTGTGTGACCGGTGGTTTGGTGCCAGGTGCCCGGGCTGGAGACAATGCAGCTGGGGAGGGATCTGGAGGGGGCTGGGACTGGAGACTTCCACACATGCAGTAGAACAGCAGCAGTGGGGGTGGGACGCAATATCTGGCCCTGCGTGGGACTGAAGTTCCCAGTCCTGGCAGCAGCACAGTTGGTGGTGGGTTGGGGAATGGGGGAAGAGAAGTAATAGCCTTTTTGGGAACTCACGTTCAGAGAAACTCACCAGTTCACCTATGCCGTCGCCATCTTGCCTGCTCTCCCTGACTAGGTTTTTAACTAGCAAACGAACTGGATAGCCAACTGACTTAATGAGCTGTCAACTAGCTAGCCAGCTGACTGCCAGCTGCCTTAACTAGATGACTTAAACAGCTAGGCAGCTGTCTAGCCAGCTGACTTAACTAGCTGGCTCTCTAGCCAGCTTGCTAGCCAGCTGACTTAACTAGATGACTTAAACAGCTAGGCAGCTGTCTAGCCAGCTGACTTAACTAGTTGGCTCTCTAGCCAGCTTGATAGCCAGCTGACTTACCTAGATGACTTAAGTTAGCAAGCTGGGTAGCCAGCTCATTTAACTAGCTAGCTACCTACCTAGCCAGCAGGCTAACCAGCTGACTTAATTAGCTTATTTGAACTGGTAGCCTGCTGGCTAGTAAGCTGACTTATCTAGCTAGCTACCTAACTAGCCAGCTGGCTAGACAGCTGAATAAACTAACTGACAACCAGCTAGACAGTTGGTTAGCCAACTGACTTAACTCACTGACATCACTAGCTAGCCAGGTAGCTATACTTTGACATAACTAGTTAGGTACCTACCTTGTCAGTTGGTTTGCCAGTTCTCTTAACTAGCTGAATTACCCAGCTAGCCATCTGGTTAGCCAACTGACATAACTAGCTCGCTACCTAGCTAGCCAGCTGGCTAGCCAGTTTACTTGTATAGTTGACTTAACTAGCTAGCAACCTAGCTAGCCAGCTGACTTAAATAGTTAGCTAACTAGCTAGCTGCATAGCTAGCCAGCTGACTTAAATAATTGGCTGCCTGCTAGCTAGCTGACTTAACCAGTTAGCTAACTAGTTAGCTTACTTATTATCTAACACACTAGGTAGGTGACTTAATTATCTTACTTAACTCGTTAGCTCATGAGCTAGCTA
>NW_007155090.1:0-642 GCF_000164805.1 Carlito syrichta | reverse complement strand
CCCCCTAGCCCACCCTCGATCCTTTGTCAAAAATGAGCCAGAAGGCCTGGTGTGGTGGTCCACGCCTGGAATGCCAGCGATTTTTGAGGCTGTGGCAGGAGGATGGCTGGAGCCGAGGAGCACAAGGCCAGCCCAGGTCATGCAGGGAGACCCTGTCTCTGCACCCATCCAAACAGGGGTTCTGGAATCATGGTGCCCATTGTCCACAACACTCTAGAGGCTAAGGCTGTGGGATGGCCAGAGCCCATGATTTAGAGGCTGGCAGTGAATGAAGGTCATGTCCTCGGGGCCCAGATTAGGCCACAGAGCCAGACCCTGTCTTGAAAACATCAGATTCTTACACAAATTCTTAACTGCGCATGGTGTGTTCACAGGGAGACTGGCTTTAGAGCCAGGAAAAATGGAATTGGTGTGGAAGAAATGTCTTCAGGTGAGGGATGTGTCCCTGGTCTTTCTTGGCAGAAGGTGCTTGTTGCCGAATCAGAGTGACAGGCAACCTGGGGCACATTTCTTCCCTCGGAGAGGAGAGCCGACAGGAACACGGTCAAGGAGCCTCAGGAAATCCCAAACCAAAGCGTGAGAAGCCATTCGGAGGGTTGGGAGGTGCTGAACTTGGGGAACCCTCACATTTGGGGGGTCATG
>NW_007155089.1:0-891 GCF_000164805.1 Carlito syrichta | reverse complement strand
ATGCCAGCGATTTTTGAGGCTGTGGCAGGAGGATGGCTGGAGCCGAGGAGCACAAGGCCAGCCCAGGTCATGCAGGGAGACCCTGTCTCTGCACCCATCCAAACAGGGGTTCTGGAATCATGGTGCCCATTGTCCGCAACACTCTAGAGGCTAAGGCTGTGGGATGGCCAGAGCCCATGATTTAGAGGCTGGCAGTGAATGAAGGTCATGTCCTCGGGGCCCAGATTAGGCCACAGAGCCAGACCCTGTCTTGAAAACATCAGATTCTTACACAAATTCTTAACTGCGCATGGTGTGTTCACAGGGAGACTGGCTTTAGAGCCAGGAAAAATGGAATTGGTGTGGAAGAAATGTCTTCAGGTGAGGGATGTGTCCCTGGTCTTTCTTGGCAGAAGGTGCTTGTTGCCGAATCAGAGTGACAGGCAACCTGGGGCACATTTCTTCGCTCGGAGAGGAGAGCCGACAGGAACACGGTCAAGGAGCCTCAGGAAATCCCAAACCAAAGCGTGAGAAGCCATTCGGAGGGTTGGGAGGTGCTGAACTTGGGGAACCCTCACATTTGGGGGGTCATGGGAAAGGACTGAGGTCAGAAGGTTTGCAGGAGAATGGATTTCTTTTCCTTTCTTTCTTTCTTTCTTTCTTTCTTTCTTTCTTTCTTTCTTTCTTTCTGTCTGTCTGTCTTTCTTTCTTTCTTTTCTTTCCTCACTAGGTTGCCCAAGAAGCTCTCAAACCACCAAACTTAGGCCGTTCTCTCGGCCCAGCCCTCTCAAACTGCTGCTATTGCAGGCTTTCCATTTGGTCAACATCCATGTCTTCTTGCCTAGTTTTGAACTCTGGGCTGGAGACAATCCTCACACCAAGGCCTGCCCTCACCCAAGCTTTCCTGGGTTT
>NW_007155088.1:0-656 GCF_000164805.1 Carlito syrichta | reverse complement strand
CTTTCTTTCTTTCTGTCTTTCTTTCTTTCTTTCTTTTCTTTCCTCACTAGGTTGCCCAAGAAGCTCTCAAACCACCAAACTTGGGCTGTTCTCTCGGCCCAGCCCTCTCAAACTGCTGCTATTGCAGGCTTTCCATTTGGTCAACATCCATGTCTTCTTGCCTAGTTTTGAACTCTGGGCTGGAGACAATCCTCACACCAAGGCCTGCCCTCACCCAAGATTTCCTGAGTTTTGCTTGGGGTCCAGGTGGGGGCTTTTCTTTGTTGTCCAGTCTGTTTTCGAGCTCCTGGGCTCTGGCCATCTTCCCATCTCAGCCTCCCTGAGTGCCACGGAGACAGGCGTAAGTCGTCTGGACATACCCATCCCCCCAAAGGTTTGAGAGTCACACCCTCCCTTTCCCAAGGCAGCCCCTGGTAGGAGTGAGCAGGTTCGCCCAGGGGACGAGGCAGGCGGAGGGGTGGGTACCCTGGTGGAGACACGACCCTAAGCCAGGCACTCCTCACAGGGGAGGGCTCAGCAGGCGATTCTGACCCCACTCTCTGGGATCACGGGATGTCAGAAGGGAGCAGCCTTACGGTGGTGCTCCAGAGGTGTTTAGAGGCCACGTGTGGGAGCTCATGCCAGTCATCCAAGCGCTCTGGGCAGCCGAGGTGGAG
>NW_007155087.1:0-876 GCF_000164805.1 Carlito syrichta | reverse complement strand
CAGCTGACTAGCCAGCTGACATAATTGCGTAACTATCTACCTAGCCATCTGACATAACTAGTGGACATAACTAGCTCTCTACCTAGCTTGCTAGCTGGCTAACCAGCTGACTTACCTAGCTGATTAATTAGCTTGCCAGCTGGTAGCCAACTGTCTTAAGTAGCTCGCTACCTAGCTAGCCAACAGGCTATCCAGCTGACTTAACTAGCTGACATAAATAGCTGCTAGTCATCTGAATTAACTAGCTTGCTATATAGCTAGCCAGCTGCCTAGCCAGCTTACTATACTAGGTGACAACTAAATAGCCTTCTGTCTAGCCAGCTGACTAAATTAGCAAACTACCTAGCTAGCCAGCTGTCTGTCCACCTGACTTAACTAGGTGATTTAACTAGCTAGACAGCAGGCTAGACAGCTGATTAAACTATCTAGCTTCCTAGCTAGCCAGCAGTCTAGTCAGATGAGTTAACTAGGTGACTTAACTAGTTAACATGCTGGTTAGCAGGCTGACAACTGCCTACGTACCTAGCTAGACAAATGGATGACCAGCTGAATTCACTAGCTAACTACCTACATATCCCTCTGCCTTGCCAGCTGACTAATCGATCTAGGTACCTAGGTAACCAGCTGGCTAGTGAGCTGACATAACTATGTTACTTAACTAGCTATCTGACTGGCTTGCCAGTTGACTTAACTAGGTAGTGACTCAGCTATCCAGCTGGCTATCCAGCTGAATTAACTCAATGACTTAACTAGCTAGCATGCTGACTTAACTAGTTGACTTAAGCAGCTAGCTACCAAGCTAACCAGCTGGCTTCTCTAGCTGACTTAACTAGCTAGCTATCAAGATAGCCAGCTGACTAAACTAGCTATCTAGTT
>NW_007155086.1:0-490 GCF_000164805.1 Carlito syrichta | reverse complement strand
TACTGGAAGGTCCTCGTTGCTGGGTCAGAAGGTAGGCCTGCCTGGGGCACATTTCACAGCTCAGAGAGGAGAGCCTGCAGGAACCCGTCCAGGGAGCCTTGGGAACTCCCACAGCAAAGCTGGGGCAGTCATTTGGTGGTGGTTGAGTTTGAAAGGTGCTGAGCTTGGGGGACCTTCATTTGTGACAGGGGGAAGGACTGAGGGCAGAAGTTTTGCAGGAGAATGTATTTCTTTTCCTTTCTTTCTTTCTTTCTTTCTTTCTTTCTTTCTTTCTTTCTTTCTTTCTTTCTTACTTTCTTTCTTTCTTTCTTTCTTTCTTTCTTTCTTTCTCTCTCTCTCTCTCTCTCTCTCTCTCTCTCTCTCTCTCTCTCTTTCTTTCCTTGCTAAGTTTTCCTGGCTGCTCTCAAACCACCCAACTTGAGCCATCCTCTTGGCCTGGGCCTCCCAAGCTGCTGGGATCACAGACTTTCCATTTGATTGACATGCTGGT
>NW_007155085.1:0-9688 GCF_000164805.1 Carlito syrichta | reverse complement strand
AGCTCACAGTGATGCCAATCCTTCTGGCCCAAGAGAAATATTTTGTCAAAC
This sequence comes from Carlito syrichta, assembly GCF_000164805.1. NCBI lineage: Eukaryota > Metazoa > Chordata > Mammalia > Primates > Tarsiidae > Carlito > Carlito syrichta. The sequence goes on along the minus strand of NW_007155085.1, from coordinate 9,637 downwards.
ATCTGCCAAATGACAGAGCTTGGCTTTATCTCAGTTAATCTGACAAAGATGAGAGTCTTCGATTTTCTTTTCATTTTTTTCCTACAATGTATTGTGGGGTACTGACACCATTTTCTTTTCTTTTTCTTGAGTCAGGGTCTCACTCTGTTACCCAGAGTGGAGTGCAGTGGCACTCTTGTGGTCACCACAGTCATGACCTGCTGGGCTCAGGCAATCCTTCCACCTCAGCCTTCCAAGTAGTTGGAACTAGAGGCGTGCTAACACACCTGACAAATTTTTTATTTATTGGAAAGATGAGATCTCATGAAATTGCCTGGGCTCTTCTCAAACCCACAAGTTCAAGCAATCCACTTACCTCCCAAAGTGCTGGGATACAGGCTGAGACACTGAGCACAGTCTCTCACACCATTTTCTACAAATGCAGTCAATACAGTGCATGTGCTTATAAAAATAATACTTATGGAGTAAGTAGAACTTACTAGGGTTGGTAAAAATGGTCCACTAGTGGCTCATGCCTATAATTCCAACTCTTTGGGAGCCCACAAATTTGAGACCAGCCTGGGTAATTTGGTGAGATCTCATCTCTACCATAAAACCAAAATTAGCCTGGCATAGTTGCACGTGCCTGTAGTTCCAGCTACTTGGAAGACTGAGGTGGAAGAATTGCCTGAGACCAGCAGGTCAGGGCTGCAGTGGCCACAAGAGTGCCACTGCACCCCAACCTGGGTAACAGAGTGACACTCTGAATAATAATAAAAAAGAAAACCAAGATGCCAAGACTATTCACTTCACAGGACCATGGATGGATTTCGAGTCTATAAGTGATTGCACCAGGGATGGTGGCTCTCACCTGTAATACCAACCCTTTGGCAGGTGGAAAGAAGAAGACTGCCTGAGGCCAGGGGCTTGAAACAAGCCTGGATAACTTAACAAGAACTTCTCCCTACCATAAATTTAAAAAAATAAATGTAGCCAGATTTGATGCCATGTGCCTGTAGTTCCAGCTACCTGGTAGGCTGAGATGGAAGAATCGCCTGAGCCCAGCAGGTTGAGACTACAGTGACACTTTATTCCCACTTAAGTGAAAAGGATTCAAAAAAAAAAAATTCTCAGTGATGTATATCACATAAAAAAGACCTGAGTACTATGTGTACTCACTCATAAGTGGACTCTGAACATTATTCAGAATGCTATAAGAAAGTGACAGACAGTATTGGAACACAGCTATGGGAGAAAGAGGACATAATATTAATAAAGTTACCCAAACTTTACATGTACCCTAAATTGGTCCCTATATTTTAAAGTAAAAATAATAGAAAAAAAGAAAAAGATAACCACAGAAACCTGGTTTCTCAGGATGAGGACAATGTCAACACACAATTTCTATTCCTTACTAAGGATTTCATATCCATTCTTTGTAGAAAAATCACACTTGATTAGAAATGTAAAAATTATTAGAAACATTGTGTCAGCACATTGCAACATTACATCATGATCAATCTCCCTTATTGTCAGGAAAGAATAGGAGTTTCAGCATTTGGGAATCCATCAATACAATTAGTCACATTAACAGAATCAATGAGAAAGTCATATGATCATGTTAACAGATTAAAATGATATTGTGACACTTTTAGAAAAGAATTATACATTTAAAAATCAAATGAAGCCGGGCTCAGTGGCTCAGCCTGTAAGCCTGTGAGGCTGAGGTGAGTGGATTGCCTGAGCCCGCAGGTTTGAGACCCTCCTGGGGAACTTGGTGAAACCTCATCTCTATAGTAAATAAAAAAATTAGCCGGGCATGGTAGCATGCGCCTATAGTTCAGCTACTTGGAAGGCTAAGGTGGAAGGATCACGGGAACCCAGTGGGTAAAGCCTGCGGTGTCCAGGAGTGGCCACTGCACTTGAATCTGGGCGACAGAGTGAGACTCCAACTCAAAAAAAAAAAAATCAAATGATAGGGAAGTAGTATATAATATTTCTGAAACACATGAAAAAGAGTACAAATGAAAAGTAATAAAAAATACATTTTGCGAAGAAAGTTTAAATGGTATCATTAAGTTTATCAGTTGAACCTGATGATGACATCGACAGCAGCTATTTTTGCTCTGGAGAAAAGTTTTGTTTTGCACAAAAGAGCATTTAAATTGGAAATCCATAAAAATCTGAAAAAATAGGATGATATTGTACATAATAAGCACTAGGAAAGTAAAGCAGTGTGATAGTGAATTTTTAAAAGATTGAGAAATCAAGGGAATTCAAAGTTTATGAGTAGAATAACACATAAATGCAAATGCACTACACAATCAAAGCCGCAATGGTGGAAGAGTAGTGGTGACCTTGCTGTTTCTCACTGGATACTGAAGCTCACACATGTAGAGAGACTTTGTCTTCCAGTGTGTTTCCTGCTTCCAGATGTTCTTCACCCATATTAGGCAGAGAGAACCCAGCCCTTCAGACTGTTCAGAGTCTTGGAGTCAGTGTCCTATGCACAGTAAGTCCTTAGTTACAAATGAGTTCTGACTAAAGGGTAACCAAAATTATATGCAATGGAAGACTCATCACATATTGTCAGTGATGGATAATGTTCTAAAAACTAGATGATTCTTCCATTAGTCATTTAAGGAAGCAGATAATTCTGCTACACTTTTTTAAAAATGGGCGGATCTACACTTTTATTCTATCTAAATATTTTAAATTCAACGTTGCCATCAGCAGTGTCTGTAACTCAGTGTCCACCATAAAGTTGATTCTCCCTCATGTCCCTTACTCTTTTATTTCCATCATATCTTCATACAAAAGTATGACTTTTTTTCCTTGAACTATGCTTAGAAACTGCTATTGATAACCAAATCTCTCAGGTATTTTTCCTGGAAAATATTTATTCCTATTCTTTAAATATATCAAATTCTACCTTTAATGATAATTCATATCAGCACTGTTAATACTAGTTTCCCTGTTGCAAAGAAAATACAAGTTTTGGAAATACCCTTAGTGCTTTTCGTGTAGTTTTGTTTGTAATTTTAATTTATATTCTATTTATAATTTATATACAGACACATTTTTTGAGTGGCATCTCTGTGCCACCCAGGCTGGAGTTCAGTGGCATGATTATGACTCAACCTATGGTTTCAGGCAATTCTTCCCCTAAGGCTCCTGAGTATTTGGGGACAACATGCACCACCACACCCAACAAATTATTTGGTATTTTTAGTGGATATGAGTTGCCCGGACTGCTCTCAAACCCCTGGGCTCAAGACATTCTGCCACCTTGGCCTCCCAAACTATTGGGAGTACAGTCCTGAGTCACCATGCCTTGCCCCTCACTGCTTTTAGGTGCTTTCCTCCTTTGTGGTATTTTGCAGTCTGACAATAATGCTTTTAATACTGTTTTATTTTTCTATTTTTGACACACTTTATTTCTAAATTTAGGAATTCATGTGTGATTTTTAATAATTTTACAGACTCCTAAATCATCAGATCTTTGAATATGACCTTTAATTTTTTCACATATTTTACTCAAACCACTACATAAATGTTTCAGAAACGTTTCCTATTTTACATTCAAGTTGCCTTTAATGTTGAACTGTAATTGTATTTTTTATCACTTGGACTTTGACATTTTGAGTATATAAATTGTGCTCAATATTTCCACTCAGTAGCACTGTTACCAGCTCGATCCTATCTTATATTTATCCCATGCATTTTATGTTATTGATTTATTATATTTGCAATAATTTTGGTTTGGCTGTTTCCAAATATGGTTAGTCAAGCTTATACTGTTATTTCCAAATCTATTTTTCTCACTGTACTGTTAGTCCATGAAGAACATGGGTTTGACTTCCATATCTCCACGTTTTTTCAACAAATACACTGGAATTTTTCTTGACAATTTGAGATCATTTAAAAGAAACTCGCAGAAAAACCATAGTTTAGAAATATACATTAGCAATGTCATGAGGACATCAGATAGAAGTATATTCTTATCTATCTTGACAATACTATCATAAAAGATATACAAATCTATCGTACAAAGGTAAACATAATTTATGCACTTACAGGGTATACATAGCACCATCAGCAGCTGGGAAATGTGTAAATAAATGTAAAGATGCTGTATTAGCTCATAACTGCACAAAGTTAGCTATGACACAAAGTATATCAGTCAATAATTTTGGAACCACTTCTGCTGCTAGGTGATTAATGCAAGCGTTGTGAGATTCTGTTTCACACACCATGTGATGTTAATGTTTCCATATGAGCATTTGGTCTATCCAGAGTAAATCAAGGAAATTACAAAGAATCATTGTATTTCTGGCAAAACAGTGGAAAGGAATGGGTTTCAAGATATAAATGTTGAAGATATTCCAGAGCCCAGAGCCCACACCACAGAAGTTAGAAGCAGATGACTTGAGGGGACAAGTGCTTCCAACATGGTGCCTGATGGCTGGAAAGGAAACAGAAGAGACTGGGCATGGTGGCTCATACCTATTATTCCAGCACTTTGGGAAGCAAAGTATAGCAGACTGCCTTAGTTTAGGACTTTGAGGCCAGCCTGAGCAACTTGGTGAATCCAATAGTTGGCTGGGCATGAGGGCAAACGTTTGTGGCACCACCACTCAGGAGGCTAAAACAGAAAGATGGCCTGATAGTATCACGTTCAGGCTGCAGTGACCCTAGATTTTCCACTATATCCCAGCCCGAGCCTCAGAGTCAAAATCCAACATAATATATAAGTATTTACAATAGTCAGGATTCAGAAAGTTAGGTCTTATAATTCTCCTATATAATCTTTACTACAATAATCAAAATGACACATAACTTTAAAATAGAAAAGGATCCCACCCGGGCTCAGTGGCTCAGCCTATAATCCCGTGCTTTGGGAGGCTGAGGTGAGTGGATTGCCTGAGCCCCCTGATTCGAGACCCACCTGGGCAATTTGGCGAGACCTCATCTCTACAATAAAATCAAGAAAATTAGCTGGGCATGGTAGCGCGTGGCTGTAGTTCCAGTTACTTAAAAGGCTGAGGAGGAAGGATCACCAGAGCCCAGCAGGTCGAGGCTGCAGTGGTCGGGAGTGGCCACTGTACTCCAGTTTGGGTGACTGAGTGAGACTCCAACTCAAAATAAATAAAGGATCACTAGAAACATCCTTCCATAAGTTACTCAATAGTATATGGTCCTCATATACCTACAATCTTGGGTAAGGTAGAATAGATTAACACTTATGGCAACATAATTTATTAAATGGACAACAAATGGTAATAGTTTGTAAACAATTCTGATCATTAAAACATTTACATAGCCTAAATCTTCAAATTTCACTCTATGCTTGCTAGGACAAAACAGATTACAAACATTCAAGCATTTCTGTTCTGATATTGGGATATATGTGTGAACAGCTTTCTTCAGTTTTAAAAACTGAATCTGATTATTTACTAAACATAAACTTACAATACATACATTTTAAGAGAGTAACTATCTTTGATGTCTGAAAATATTTCTTTATATGAAATTACACTTATGGCTTGTATGTTTTGATACTATGAAGATGCATCACAATATTAATGTTCTGGCCTCATTTTCTCCTTAGCCTGTAAGTAGTAAGACAGATGATTTCTAATAATCTCAATGATTCTTTGTCCTTTATTTCCAAGGAAAACTTATCCTGAGCACTCACCTCATGTCGAATTTAGAATAATGCTCGATGTGAGTCACACAAAACCTCTTCACTTTGATCTTTTAAAGGAGATTACATATCAGTGTTCTTCGTCCTCCATAAAAACATGAGATGAGTGCTGGTGACCTAGTATACACGGACATTTCATAGCTCTAACGTACCAACAACTGACCCAATGCCCTTCCATAAACATTACGAATGAAGGCATAGCATCATGAGTTGTTACATCAATATTGCTTGCTTTTCAAAATATCCTCAAATTCTGTCAATGCAATGCCAAAATTACACGGAATATACTTATGCTTTCCTAAAAAAAACACACAAACCCATCTTCTAGTGCCACTCAATATTTGATATTTATTTCAACTTGACTTCTCAGTAAATAAGCTTCCATATAAATTTCATCTGTGAAGTTTTCTTTCTGAATACCCTAGTGTTTCCAATGGCATATATTTTGAACAAAGACCCGGCCACATTCTTTAAATTTGTAGATTCTTTCCAATGCCCAGTCTAATGTCAAATAAGGTTTTTGCTGGTTAATGTCTTTACATGTTTTACATTTGTACATTCAAAAGATCTGTGGTTTGAGTAAAGATAATGGTACTCTTTACATCTGCATATTTCTCACCGTATCTCTATTATTTATAACTAGATGACTTTCCAGTCATTAGAGACACTGAAAATTTAGAGTATAAACTGATGTTGAGAAAACGTGGAATAACAGTGAAAACTTAGGCATGCTTGTGCATTCAAGTAAACCCAGTCAATCAGAAGGCTGAGCAGGGTGAATCTGTTCAGCCAAAGAGGTAAAAACTGCATGGTAAGTTGTGATTGAGGAACTGCATGCCAGAAAGGATGACAGAGATCCAAACAACAAAAAAAAGCAGAATCCCATGTTTTACCCCAGATCTCCTGAATCAGATTTTGCTTTTTTACACTATTCATTTCTTTGTTGTACACATTAAAAATGTGCAAGGGTCCTTCTAACTTCATTTTTTATCTAAGCCACATATACTACCTGTCCTGTGTGATGGAAATATAGTCCTCCAAAAAGTACACACCTGTGTTTGTGTTTAGAGTTTATATCATTCACAAAAGTATATTATCTGCACTAGCTGAGTGAATCCTATTTCATTCCATTTCCTCAGTTTCAAAGAAAACAGTATTTCTGTGTTAAAAATAATCTTATATGACATTCCCATTGTCATAGAAGTTAGAACCTATTCTCTTCACTGCAATTTCACCTGCAGTTAACAATTCTGCCCATGGCCACTTGGTAAGTATGTCTTGTTGTTTTCAGCTTATGTTGGCATTTGGGGATGTGGCAATAGAATTCTCTACAGAAAAGTAAAAAAGCCTAGGTCTCTGCTCAAGCAGATTATTTCCAAGTCGGTGATATTAGAAAACTACAAAAATGTGGTTTATCTGAATGAACACCTCAACACAACATTTATTGCATACTAACAATTTCATATCTTTTCCTTGTAGAAAAATCACACATTCTAATATAAATGTAAGGATTATTAGAAATATTGTCAGCACATTAAGACATTACATCATGATCAAGTACGCTTTATGCCAGGAATAAAATAAGATTCCGCTTCTGGGAATCCATCAATACTATTACTTACATTAAGAGAATCAACAGGGACTGGGCACGGTGGCTCAAGTCTGTAATCGTAGCAATTTGGGAGACCAAGCTAAGGATTGCCTGACCTCAGGGACTGCAGACCAGCCTAGGTAACTTTGTGAGACTTCCTTGATAAAATAAATCAAAAACTAAGCTAGGTGTGGTAGCATGCACCTGGCATTTCTGGCAACTTGGAAGACTGAAGTGAAAAGATCGCCATAGCCCAGCAGATCGAGACTGCAATGGCCGTGAGCGTCCCTTTGCACTCCAGCCTGGGCAACAGATTGAGACTCCAACTGAAAAAAAAAAAAGGAATTAAAAAAGTCATTATCATGCTAATAAACTTGAAGACATGACACTTCTGAACAAAATTAAATTTTACAAAATTAATTAGAAATTAGTGTAAAATATTTCCACAATACATGAAAAATAGTACAAATACACTATATGTTCTGGCAGGAAGATTCAACAGTGTCATTAAGTCAACAATCCTGTAGTTGGTTGATAAATTGAATATCACACTAATATAGATACCATCTGTTTGTGTCCTGAAGATAGACATTTTCTTACATGGAAGTGTATTTAAGGTAAAAATCCATTAAAGGTCTGAAAATAAAAAAAAGAGTGACATCGTATATCGAAAAGACCGGGAAACTAAACTAGTGTGATGTTTGCTTTAAAAACACGTTTTGGGCCGGGCTCGGTGGCTCAGCCTGTAATCCCGTGCCTTGGGGAGGCTGAGGTGAGTGGATTGCCTGAGCCCGCGGGTTTGAGACCTGCCTAAGCAACTTGGTGAGACCTCATCTCTACAATAAATCAAAAAAAAAAAAAATAGCTGGGTGTGGTAGCACGTGCCTGTAGTTCCAGCTCCTTGTAAGGCTGAGGCGGAAGGATTGCCGGAGCCCAGCAGGTCGAGGCTGCAGTGGGAGGTAGCGGCCCCTGCACTCCAGTCTGGGCGACAGAGTGAGACTCCAACTCAAAGAAGAAAAAATTGAGAAACCAAGGCAATGCAAGTTTCAAAGTAAAACAGGACATATATGGGGGGAAAAAAGCCACTGTCATGGAAGCTCACACATGTGCAGCGGAGACTTTGTCTTCCAGTGTGTTTCCTCCTGCAAGCCATCCATCTCCCCCATTTCAGGGAGAGATGACCAAGCCCTTCTGAGGGTTAAGAGTCTTGCAGTTAATGTCTATGGACTGTGAGACCTTGAGCACAACTCAATTCTGATGAAAGAGGAACCGATTAAATAAGCAACTGGAAGCCCACCACCTTTTAAGAAGTTAGTGATGGATAATGTTTTTAAAACTTGATTATTCAACTATCAATAAAATTATTTAGGAAGAACCATATTTGCTATTCTATTTACAAAATGTGTAATACACTTATTATATCTCAACATTTTAAAAACTGATGTGGCCAAGTCCTACTTGGTTCCTGTAGTTCAATGTGTACCATAATATGACTTAGGACGTGCCTTTCAATTTATTTTTCCTTTTCCTTTTTTTTTTATTTTTTGAGTCGGAGTCTCACTCTGACACCCAGACTGGAGTGCAGTGGCACGCTCCCAGCTACCGCAGCCTCGACCTGTTGGGCTCCAGCGATCCTTCTGCCTCAGCCTTCCGAGTAGCTGGAACTACAGGCACTCATTAGCACACCCGGCTCATTTTTGATTTATTGTAGAGATGAGGTCTTGCCAAGTTGCCCAGGCGCGTCTCAAACCCGCGGGCTCAGGCAATCCACGCAGCTCAGTCTCCCCAAGCGCAAAATTACAGGCTGAGCCACCGAACCCGGCCCAATTTATTTACAAACAGAAGAATGATGTTACCTTTTTTTTTTTTTATGAGAGTTTCACTCTGTCGCCTAAGCTAAAGTGCAGTGGCACAGTCACAGCCATCCCAACATTGATTTGCTCTACTCTGCTGATCCTTGTGTTTCAGCCTTCCGAGTAGCTGAAACTATAGGTGTGTGCAACCACACCTGGCTAATTTTTTATTTATTGTAGAGTTGAGGTTCTGCCGTTTTGCTCGGGGTGATCTCGAATTCACGGGCTCTAGCAAACCACTCACCTCAGCCTCCATAAGTGCTGGGATTACATGTTGAGCCATCCAGACCAGTGGTGTTTCCTTCTAAAAGTGTGCTCCCTAGAAGCTGCTATTTATGACGGCTCGGTGGCTCAGCCTGTAATCCCACGCTTTGGGAGGCCGAGGTGAGTGGATTGCCTGAGCCCGCGGGTTCGAAACCCGCCTGAGCAACTTGGTGAGACCTCATCTCCACAATAAATCAAAAATCAGCTGGGTGTGGTAGCGCAGGCCTGTAATCCGGCACCTCG
>NW_007155084.1:0-3630 GCF_000164805.1 Carlito syrichta | reverse complement strand
ACCCGGCCCAATTTATTTACAAACAGAAGAATGATGTTACCTTTTTTTTTTTTTATGAGAGTTTCACTCTGTCGCCTAAGCTAAAGTGCAGTGGCACAGTCACAGCCATCCCAACATTGATTTGCTCTACTCTGCTGATCCTTGTGTTTCAGCCTTCCGAGTAGCTGAAACTATAGGTGTGTGCAACCACACCTGGCTAATTTTTTATTTATTGTAGAGTTGAGGTTCTGCCGTTTTGCTCGGGGTGATCTCGAATTCACGGGCTCTAGCAATCCACTCACCTCAGCCTCCATAAGTGCTGGGATTACATGTTGAGCCATCCAGACCAGTGGTGTTTCCTTCTAAAAGTGTGCTCCCTAGAAGCTGCTATTTATGACGGCTCGGTGGCTCAGCCTGTAATCCCACGCTTTGGGAGGCCGAGGTGAGTGGATTGCCTGAGCCCGCGGGTTCGAAACCCGCCTGAGCAACTTGGTGAGACCTCATCTCCACAATAAATCAAAAATCAGCTGGGTGTGGTAGCGCAGGCCTGTAATCCGGCACCTCGGAAGGCTGAGGCGGAAGGATCGCCAAAGCCCAGCACGTCGAGGCTGCGGTGGCCTGGAGCGGTCACTGCACTCCAGTCTGGGTGATGGAGTGAGACTCCAACTCAAAAAAAAAAACAAAAACCTGCTATACATAATAAATTCTTTCAGATATTTGTTGTTTTCCTGGAAAATATTTCAAATTACCTTTTTTCATGGAAGATACTGAATGTTTAAAAGCAAGTGTGAGATTCTGCTTAACACACTGTGTGTCACTGCTGTCTCCATACAAGCAGTTTTACTCTCAACAGCCAAACAAGGAAATCAGAAAGCGAGTGTCTATGTTGCAAAAAGATGGAGAGGAAAACGTCTCAAGACACAGATCTTGAAGACATTCATCAGCTAACGAGCACCACACCAGAGGAGTTACCAGCAGATGACTTGATGGAGGGGAGTATTTCCCACCCCATGGCCGGTGACGAGAAGAAGCCACAGAAGAGGCTGAGTGTGGTGATTAGTTCCTGTAATCCCAGCAGTTTGGGAGGCTGAGGTGAGAGTATTTTCTGAGTCCTGCTGTTCAAGAACACCCTCTACAATAAGTGAAAACATTAGTAGGCATGGTGTCACCTGCCTGTGGTTCCAGGGATTAAGCAGGTTAAGGGGGAAGGGTTGAGCCCGGTAGGCAAAGACTGCAGCGGCCATGAGCCTGCCACTGCTCTCCAACCTGGGTGACAGTGAGGCTGACAAAAAGAAAAAGACGCCAAATCAGCAGTGCCAGAAAACAATTCAGCATTATGGAAGCTGACAGAAGTGTTCTGATTACAAATTGCTTTTCAAATCTTTTACAACAGGAAACTTTCTACTATAAGGCACTAAAACTAAAGCATATAGCTGAAGTAAAATGGGTGCCATATGGAATCATTTTGAGAAAAATGAAAACGTAAAAACATCAGACAGAAATTAAGATGTGTTTCTAAAAGCTGCATTAAGTGTCCAGCCTCTCCTACCTCTCCCCCATCACTTCTGCCTCTGTCAACCAAGACAACAAAACATGCTCTTCTGTTCCACCTCAGCCTCAGCTTCTCATGGTGAAGATGGCAAGGAAGAAGAACTTTAGAATGGCCCACATTCATTTAATGAACAGTAAAGGTATACTTTCTTCTTCATGATTCTCTCTTTTTTTTTTTTTTTCTGTTTTGAATTCAGTGGCTTTCTGTGCAGGTTTGCTACATGGGTATATTGTGTGATGGTGAGATTTAAGCTTCTGTTAAACCCATCACCCAAATGGAAGATGGTGCCCAATAGGCAGTTTTTCAACTCTTGACTCCCTCCCTTCTCCTTCAACAGTCCTCAGTGTTTGCTATTCTCATCTTGATGTATGTGTGTACCCAGTATTTAGCCCTCAATTATATGTGAGAACACGCAGCATTTGGTTTTACCTTTCTGGACTAATTTGTTTCCATTATTGTAAAAGTACAATTTATTATACACATAACATGCAAAATATGTTAGACTGTTTATGTAGAATCCACATGTAGAATCAATGCCATTTCACACCTCTGGGTATCTTCAGCCTCTTACGTACAGCCACCAACTCACTCTAAGAGAAATATTTATAGCTAATTATGAAACGTTTATTACTTTCCAAAAACTATCTCTTTTTTTGTTCTTTTTGATAGTCAGAGCAAAGTAGAAAAAAGTCAAAGCAACCCCTTGACATACAAAATTTTGCAAATTATCACCTGAACAAATTGGCCCAGTAAAGTCAATAAAATGAAGTATGTTAATTGTACAAAGTGTCTTCAATGGTATTTTTGAGTTGAGAACAAACATGCAAACACTCATTGAAATGTAACTAGGCCAGGCTCCGCGGCTCAGCCTGTAATCTCTGCACATTAGGAGACTGAGGTGAATGGATTGCCTGAGCTGGTGGGTCCGAACCAGTCCGGGCAACCTGGTGAGACCTCATCTCTACAACAAATCAAAAAATTAGTGGGGCAAGGTGACACATGCCTGTAGTTACAGCTACTTGGAAGGCTGAAGCTGAAGAATCGCCCGAGCCCAGCATTTTGGGCTGCAGTGGCCAGGAGCATGCCACTGCCATACGGCCTGGGTGACAGTGAGACTCCAACTCAAAATAATTCCTTGAAATTTCTAAGTAGGCTAAATAATGAACAGTGTATGAACCTGAAATAGTGTATGGCCTGATGGAATGGGAGGGTCATCTTGAGTCCTCCCAAACATGGAGCCCACTCATGACACGACACAGATGAGAGGCAGAAGGGTAGTGAACATTTTCCTGCCTCATTCTTTCTCTGATTATGGCCTCCTGTGAACAACTGGACTGTGTTATTTGCTGAAAGGATCTAAAACTGGCCAGTAGGAAGGCCCCAGGGAGGGAGCCGTGTGCAGAAACTGACCTTTCCTGGGGGACGCTTTCCAGCGTGGATCCCACCACTGTGCCTACAGCACTTTATGAGGCTGTTCCTGTTTGACATACAGAAGTTCTTTCAGGTCAGTTTAGCCTGGGCCTGGGCTTTGGAGGATGACATGGTGCTGAGGCACCTTCAGGTCTCCAGGGCTCAACTGAGTTGGATAGAGTGTGATCTCTCCCTGAGGTTAAGCACCAAGTCCACTTCCCTTTCACCTTCTGGGGCATTGAAGACTTGAGCACACAGGCCCCATTAACTCATCTCTCTGGGCTCTTCTCCCCCTCCTCTACTCTAAAAAGCCACTGGAAACAGGTCACCTGGGTCCCAGGGCAGCTTCTGACCTTGAGTTTCCTGAACATGTCTCAGAGACAGGGCAAGGGATGAGGGCTGGACCCCTCCAAGTCCCTCTGCCACACTCTCCTGCGCCGGCCTATGAAAGTACCTGAAAGACACCAGAGAGCACAGCCATCTGTGCGAGCTGATGCCAACAGCCCCAGGAAGCAGCAGTTAATCCTTCAATCCTGTATGTCCCCCTCCATGGGTGGCAGGACAACATGCCCCTAAAAAGGAGTGGAGAAAATTAATGTCCCAGACCCAGGCAGAATTTGGGAGAGACCCAGTTGGGACACAGCCCAGACCCAGAACTCAGATTTCAGTTGCGGGTGGCAATATCCAGA
>NW_007155083.1:5374-10167 GCF_000164805.1 Carlito syrichta | reverse complement strand
ACAGGTATCTTCCATGCTTTGTAACACCCAAAAGTGCGTTGATATTCTCTTTGTTAGGATCCTAGAGATCAAGACTCTTCTCATTATTTTTATTGCGAACTTCCTGAGTTATTCTGGGCAGTAGTTGCCACCCTGCTTAAATGTGCATTTTATTATTCCTGTTCTGCATGGAGCAGATGGAGCATCCAGATGGAACCTTAATAGTTTGTTATTAAGGTTACTTGTTTCCATCCTTCACTAGAATCTGAGGATAAATCCCATCTCCAATAGGAATCTTGGAGATCTGTGTTTTTTCATGTTCCACAGTCACAAGGGAACATGTTTCGTAGTGCAGGTCATAAATTCATGGTGAGAAATGTGCATGGCAGCTATAAAACCTGAAAGAAGAAACAAAGAGAAGATACTGGCATGTAGGAAAAAATAATTTTTCAGAGCCCTTGAATATCACAAGAACAAAAATGAGTTAAATGCACAAGGCAGGACAATCACAAGTGGAGTTGAGGTTTGCACGCTCTCAAATCATCACATTCCAGTAGGAAGAGAGACACAGAACCTGGCCTGGGACACATTTACCTGGGAACAAGCCATTTTTGCCTCTTCCTCCTCCTCCTTCTCCAGCACTTATTTTCAAGTGATATTATCTGGACAAGTCACATCTGTATGTTGAAAATATGGCTTTATTTTCATTTTTATGTTTTGAGTTGGAGTCTCACTCTGTCACTCAGGATGAAGTGCAGTGGCATGCTCCCAGCCACCAGAGCCACAACCTGCTGGGCTCAGGTGATCCTTTCACCTCAACCTTTCAAATAGCCAGAACTGCTGGTGAATGCTACCATGTACGGCTTTTCTTTTCTTTTCTTTTTTCTTTCTTTTTTTGGACTTATTGTAGAGATGAGGTCTCACCATGTTGCCCAGGGTGGTCTTGACCCCGCAGCCTCAGGCAATCCTCTTGCCTCGGCCTCCCAAAGTGCTGGGATTATAGACATGAGCCACTGTGTCAGGCTGGCCTTTATTATTTTAAATTAAATTAAATGTATTTTATGAGTCTGAGTCTCACTCTGTAATCCAGACAGACGTGAAGTGGCTCCACACAGCTTATCACAATCTTGACCTCTTGAGTTCAACAGACGTTTTCATCTCAGTCTCCCAAGCATCTGAAACCACAGGCATGTGTGACCACTCTCGGCTAATTTGTTTCAGCTTTTATAGCTACGTGGATGTGCCATGTTGTACAGGTTAGCCTCAAATTTCTCGGCTCAAGCAGTCTTCTCCCTCTCTTTCTCCCTACCACTGACCTGGATAAAAACCAAAAAAGGCACACACAACCCAAGAGGGGTCTTTAGGATGCAGGCCCCTCATCTTCTTGGTTATAATGGTCCTCTGAATTAAGTCACATCCGCTGCTCCAACTCCTTGTCTTGACTTTGGCTGTGCCACCAGGCAGAACCAGGTTTGGAACCGGTGACAAACTGCCTATGACACAGGGGACTTGCCCTAGGAATTTCCAGCTGGGTATTACAGATCAGGCGACTGTGGGGCTGACATCCACCAGCACCTGTTAGGGTCTGGATAAGGCGAGGGTGAGATGGATGGAGAGGGAGAGGTGCAGGGAGACACAGCACCACCAGAGCCAGCAAGCCAGAGATCTGAATAAATGCAAAGAATTGCAACACAAAGAGGTGAGAGTAAAAAAGATTTGCTTAAGAAAAGTTCACCCCCACAGACAGGGAGTGGGCTACACTCTAGGTGAGTGAGGCCTCATAGACCCCCAAAGCCCTGGCTTAAAAATCCTTTCCTTGGAGATGTTGCACGTACTGCTGTGTCTTCCTTATTGACCACCTGTGGATGTCTTGGAGATCCTGTGACACAGAGACCCATTAATGTCTGTTCATATTATCATAGCCCCTAAAGAAAGCTGTGACAAGGATTCTAATTCTCCTGTATCTTCCTGAATGACATTTCTTAGTGCTAATGGAGTGTGCTCACCTCCTTATCTCCTAGGCATTCCAAGTGGGTAGCTTCGGGGGATCCTTGACTTCCCTGTAGATAGGGTCCTTTCTCCTGGAGGATTGAATCCCCACCTGCTCCCCCTCTGGGCGGTAATAACTTTTGTAATTACACGTTTCATGACATTTACAATTCTTGACCAGTGTATGATGTCTTACGCCTTGTAACTTCCCTTTACTCTAGGCCAGCTTGATTGACACTATGGAAGTCTGTTTCTGAAAAGACAAAGTCAGCAAAGTTAATTTTTCCTAAAGTGCGCATTTCTCCAAAAGTCTAGCATCAACTTTCTCATCATTGTCTTAAGATTTCGGAAGAAGAGTAAAAAAATGCATCTTCTGCTCTTGGCCTGTCCTCTCAGCACCTTCCTGTGGTTGTCTTCCCCTGCCCCTTCTCCAAACCTTTCCCCCCAGGCCCTCCAAGGATCCCAGACCATGAGCCCTGACTGGTGACTTAAGGATACTTGATCCGCTGTTGGCCCAAGAGAACTCCTTCACATTGTGCTGACCCTCCATTTAACCTTGGAAGAGGAGAGAGGGATAGGACCAGGGCCACAGCCACTTCTCCCAGGGCCCCCTCCACGACATCCCGGTTCCCGCTCATCTGGAGCACAGGATTGTCTGCAGAGGCCTCCAGTGGGGTGAGGTCGCCACGGGGATGGGATCCTGGGGACCAGACCAGACCCATCCTATGCAGAGGAGACTGGGGCGAGCCACCGGTGGGACCGGTCTAGGATCAGAGGTGAGGGGGAGGCCGGTCTGTCACAGCCAGGTCATCTGGGTCCATCCTGCCTCCCGTTCTCGCACCCACCCCCATACTCACCACCTCCCTGCTTCTTGGAGTCCCGGCGTCCTCCCTATGGACTCCCCTCCCCACATGTCACAGGGCGTAAAAGAAAGAAAAAAAGACACGCAGTTCCCTCTGAGATGATCCAGCACTTCCGCGGGGGCAGGATAAAAAAATCCCGGTTAGAGTCTAGAAGCTGTCCCTTTCAGCTCCTTTCTGATTGGACAGTCCGAACTAGCACCTGCTGATTGGATAAGGGTAGAGGCCACCACCCTTCTGATCTTGAGTGACAGCAGATGCGATCAGATGGGGTTAGAGGAGGCAAGAAAAAGAAAAAGCACGTTTTTGCTTGTAGCGTTTTGCGGTTGAATTGGTTCCCTGCACCGGAATTTGGGGGAGGAGAAGGTGTGGCACACATTGTGGAGCATGCTGGGAACTCTGGAACAGGAGTGGCGCCTGGTGGCTTGGTCGCTGACCTGCAGGACTCCAGCCCAGTGTGCAGTGGCTGTAAAACATTCCAATGTTTCCCTTGAGTAGTTTCAAGGTGCGTCTACATTTTTTGTCCTGCTGGAGTCACATTCACCAGTGACATGTTGGACAAACTGGCGTTTGCCACACCCAAGTACCAAAGAAATAAGCCCCACTAAAGAAGAACAAAAAGATAAATAAATAAGAGGGGGGAAAGAAGGAAATAAGCGCCCCCATCCCTGCGTGCTCCTGTATAAAAGAAGAGTGTAGGCCGGGTTCGGTGGCTCAGCCTGTTATCCCAGCACTTTGGGAGGTCGAGGCGAGTGGATTGCCTGTGTTTGTGGGTTCAAGACCAGTCTGGGCAACTCGGCAAGACTTCATCTCTGCAATAATAAAAAAAAATCAGCCAGGCTTGGTAGCTCTCGCCTGTGGTTCCAGTTACTTGCAAGGCTGAGGCTGAGCCTCAACCCTACTGATCGCCTGAGACCTGCAGGTCGACACTGGGGTGACGGAGAGCATGCCACTGCACTCCAGTCCGGGTGACAGAATGAGACTACAAGTCAAAAAAATTTAAAAAGAGAGAGAATATGAAAGACTCATGTATGCAATCAATGACCCTGGAGCAGATAAGCTTCAAAAATAGGCTCCCAACCACATATTACCTAGACCCCCCAAAGGAAATTGTTGGTAATCTGGATGATGCCATAACTGAGCCAAATCTAAGAACTCATCTGCATCCAGTAGGATAGATCTGGATATTCACTATTGTAAGAGGTCATGTCTATCAGTTTGAAGAGATCTGGACACTCACTATGGTACAAAGACAGCACTGTGCAGGACAGACTGCAGGAGGGGCTGCTGAGAATTCATTTGCTATGATGACTTTCTTTTTTGTTGTTGTTCTCCTGAGGGCACAATTAGATAAGAAAAGGAACTGCATGATTTTCAGTAGCTACACACAACAAAAAATGGAGAATTCTGCCTGAACCCATGGATTCGAGACCAACCTTGGCAAGACCTCATCTCTACAATAAAAAATAACAAAATTAGCCGGGTTTGGTAGTGGATGTCTGTAGTTCCAGATACTTGAGTGGAAGGTTTGCCACTGTCATCCAGCCTGGGCGATAGAATGAGATTCCAACTCAAAACAAAAAACAACAACAACAACAAAAAACAGAGAGAGATTTTGAAGCAGCCAGATTAAAAAAAGAGGACAGACTACTAACTGTGAGATCCAATTAAGTCCTATTCCTGCATAACCGTGAATTCTTCCCTCTTATGCAGCTCTGGTTTCCACCTTGGAGCATCCTTCCACAAAGTGAGGCCATTTTTTAAAAAATTTCTAACCATGAAAGAACCCACCAAGTATGACAGACCTATGGATTTGGCTTTCTGGGCCCACATTTGCCAAACTCTCATCATTCCTATAACCTGGTGCATGAACTATACCCTGAAATCACGGCCCCAGGACTATGCACTTGACCTCAGCCTTCTGCGTCACTGGTGCTCAGGCAATGGTCCCTCGGGGAATCACTG
>NW_007155083.1:0-4452 GCF_000164805.1 Carlito syrichta | reverse complement strand
TGCCTCAGCTTTGGGATCAATCCAGCAGGACACATTGGGGAGGTCTCCTGATTCAGGGGTGCTACCACATGGCTTTGTTTTTGAGTTGCAGTCTCACTCTGTCACCCAAGCTGGAGTGCAGTGGCATTCATGGCCACCACAACCTCCACCTGCTAGGCTCAGGTGATCCTTCCACCTCAACCTTTCAAATAGTTGGAACTACAGGCACATGCCACCAATCCCGGCTAGTTTTGTATTTATTGTAGAGATGAACTCTTGCCACATTGCCCGGGATGGTCTACAACCTGTGGGCTCAGGCAATTCTTTCACCTTGGCCAAAAACACTACTGAGTTTATCGGTGTGGTCCACTGCACCCAGCCTGCTCTGTTGTTTTCTGGAGCTGAGCTGGTGGGTTGGGAAGAGCCAGGTTATCTACCTTGTTCAGCTTCTTCACAGAGTGGGCCCCATGAACCCTGGTCCCTGGAGTTCTCGGGTTTTCTGACCCTGGTTTAACACTAAAGACATCCAGGCCAGAAACTGATCCCAGTGCTAGGGGTGTTCACAACCTGTTGCATGGTTGCTGTTGGGGCACCTCAGACTTCTTCAGTGCCGGGAGTCGTGGGGTTCAGACTGGCTTGGGACTCACTGCCTCATGCCCTCACCCCATACACCTCATGTACCTCACCTTCTGGCCTAGTAAAAAACTCAGTTGGGAGAGGCCTTCACTGTTACCCAAGCTCCTCTGACAACCTAACATGGAATTGTCTCCACTGCGGGGTGATTCTCCCAGGCATTGTATGCCCCCAACCCTCTGAGGCTGTGACACCACATCATGGGAGGACTGGATATTGCCACCCGCAACTGAAATCTGAGTTCTGGGTCTGGGCTGTGTCCCAACTGGGTCTCTCCCAAATTCTGCCTGGGTCTGGGACATTAATTTTCTCCACTCCTTTTTAGGGGCATGTTGTCCTGCCACCCATGGAGGGGGACATACAGGATTGAAGGATTAACTGCTGCTTCCTGGGGCTGTTGGCATCAGCTCGCACAGATGGCTGTGCTCTCTGGTGTCTTTCAGGTACTTTCATAGGCCGGCGCAGGAGAGTGTAGCAGAGGGACTTGGAGGGGTCCAGCCCTCATCCCTTGCCCTGTCTCTGAGACATGTTCAGGAAACTCAAGGTCAGCAGCTGCCCTGGGACCCAGGTGACCTGTTTCCAGTGGCTTTTTAGAGTAGAGGAGGGGGAGAAGAGCCCAGAGAGATGAGTTAATGGGGCCTGTGTGCTCAAGTCTTCAATGCCCCAGAAGGTGAAAGGGGAGTGGACTTGATGCTGGACTTAACCTCAGGGAGAGATCACACTCTATCCAACTCAGTTGAGCCCTGGAGACCTGAAGGTGCCTCAGCACCATGTCATCCTCCAAAGCCCAGGCCCAGGCTAAACTGACCTGAAAGAACTTCTGTATGTCAAACAGGAACAGCCTCATAAAGTGCTGTAGGCACAGTGGTGGGATCCACGCTGGAAAGCGTCCCCCAGGAAAGGTCAGTTTCTGCACACGGCTCCCTCCTTGGGGCCTTCCTACTGGCCAGTTCTAGATCCTTTCAGGCAAATAACACAGTCCAGTTGTTCACAGGAGGTCATAATCAGAGAAAGAATGAGGCAGGAAAATGTTCACTACCCTTCTGCCTCTCATCTGTGTCGTGTCATGAGTGGGCTCCATGTTTGGGAGGACTCAAGATGACCCTCCCATTCCATCAGGCCATACACTATTTCAGGTTCATATACTGTTCATTATTTAGCCTACTTAGAAATTTCAAGGAATTATTTTGAGTTGGAGTCTCACTGTCACCCAGGCTGATGGCAGTGGCATGCTCCTGGCCACTGCAGCCCAAATGCTGGGCTCGGGTGATTCTTCGGCTTCAGTCTTCCAAGTAGCTGTAACTACAGGCATGTGTCACCTTGCCCCACTAATTTTTTGATTTGTTGTAGAGATGAGGTCTCACCAGGTTGCCTGGGCTGGTTCGGACCCACCAGTTCAGGCAATCCATTCACCTCAGTCTCCTAATGTGCAGAGATTACAGGCTGAGCCGCGGAGCCTGGCCTAGTTACATTTCAATGAGTGTTTG
Source organism: Carlito syrichta (assembly GCF_000164805.1). Classification (NCBI taxonomy): domain Eukaryota; kingdom Metazoa; phylum Chordata; class Mammalia; order Primates; family Tarsiidae; genus Carlito; species Carlito syrichta. Next base: position 2,353 of record NW_007155083.1, on the reverse strand, counting down.
CATGTTTGTTCTCAACTCAAGAATACCATTGAAGACACTTTGTAGAATTAACATACTTCATTTTATTGACTTTACTTGGCCAATTTGTTCAGGTGATATTTTGCAAAATTTTGTATGTCAAGGGGTTGCTTTGACTTTTTCTATTTCTCTGACTATCAAAAAGAACAAAAAAAGAGATAGTTTTTGGAAAGTAATAAACGTTTCATAATTAGCTATAAATATTTCTCTTAGAGTGAGTTGGTGGCTGTACGTAAGAGGCTGAAGATACCCAGAGGTGTGAAATGGCATTGATTCTACATGTGGATTCTACATAAACAGTCTAACATATTTTGCATGTTATGTGTATAATAAATTGTACTTTTACAATAATGGAAACAAATTAGTCCAGAAAGGTAAAACCAAATGCTGCGTGTTCTCACATATAATTGAGGGCTAAATACTGGGTACACACATACATCAAGATGAGAATAGCAAACACTGAGGACTGTTGAAGGAGAAGGGAGGGAGTCAAGAGTTGAAAAACTGCCTATTGGGCACCATCTTCCATTTGGGTGATGGGTTTAACAGAAGCTTAAATCTCACCATCACACAATATACCCATGTAGCAAACCTGCACAGAAAGCCACTGAATTCAAAACAGAAAAAAAAAAAAAAAGAGAGAATCATGAAGAAGAAAGTATACCTTTACTGTTCATTAAATGAATGTGGGCCATTCTAAAGTTCTTCTTCCTTGCCATCTTCACCATGAGAAGCTGAGGCTGAGGTGGAACAGAAGAGCATGTTTTGCTGTCTTGGTTGACAGAGTCAGAAGTGATGGGGGAGAGGTAGGAGAGGCTGGACACTTAATGCAGCTTTTAGAAACACATCTTAATTTCTGTCTGATGTTTTTACGTTTTCATTTTTCTCAAAATGATTCCATATGGCACCCATTTTACTTCAGCTATATGCTTTAGTTTTAGTGCCTTATAGTAGAAAGTTTCCTGTTGTAAAAGATTTGAAAAGCAATTTGTAATCAGAACACTTCTGTCAGCTTCCATAATGCTGAATTGTTTTCTGGCACTGCTGATTTGGCGTCTTTTTCTTTTTGTCAGCCTCACTGTCACCCAGGTTGGAGAGCAGTGGCAGGCTCATGGCCGCTGCAGTCTTTGCCTACCGGGCTCAACCCTTCCCCCTTAACCTGCTTAATCCCTGGAACCACAGGCAGGTGACACCATGCCTACTAATGTTTTCACTTATTGTAGAGGGTGTTCTTGAACAGCAGGACTCAGACAATACTCTCACCTCAGCCTCCCAAACTGCTGGGATTACAGGAACCAATCACCACACTCAGCCTCTTCTGTGGCTTCTTCTCGTCACCGGCCATGGGGTGGGAAATACTCCCCTCCATCAAGTCATCTGCTGGTAACTCCTCTGGTGTGGTGCTCGTTAGCTGATGAATGTCTTCAAGATCTGTGTCTTGAGACGTTTTCCTCTCCATCTTTTTGCAACATAGACACTCGCTTTCTGATTTCCTTGTTTGGCTGTTGAGAGTAAAACTGCTTGTATGGAGACAGCAGTGACACACAGTGTGTTAAGCAGAATCTCACACTTGCTTTTAAACATTCAGTATCTTCCATGAAAAAAGGTAATTTGAAATATTTTCCAGGAAAACAACAAATATCTGAAAGAATTTATTATGTATAGCAGCTTTTTTTTTTTTTTTTTTGAGTTGGAGTCTCACTCCATCACCCAGACTGGAGTGCAGTGACCGCTCCAGGCCACCGCAGCCTCGACCTGCTGGGCTTTGGCGATCCTTCCGCCTCAGCCTTCCGAGGTGCCGGATTACAGGCCTGCGCTACCACACCCAGCTGATTTTTGATTTATTGTGGAGATGAGGTCTCACCAAGTTGCTCAGGCGGGTTTCGAACGCGCGGGCTCAGGCAATCCACTCACCTCGGCCTCCCAAAGCGTGGGATTACAGGCTGAGCCACCGAGCCGTCATAAATAGCAGCTTCTAGGGAGCACACTTTTAGAAGGAAACACCACTGGTCTGGATGGCTCAACATGTAATCCCAGCACTTATGGAGGCTGAGGTGAGTGGATTGCTAGAGCCCGTGAATTCGAGATCACCCCGAGCAAAACGGCAGAACCTCAACTCTACAATAAATAAAAAATTAGCCAGGTGTGGTTGCACACACCTATAGTTTCAGCTACTCGGAAGGCTGAAACACAAGGATCAGCAGAGTAGAGCAAATCAATGTTGGGATGGCTGTGACTGTGCCACTGCACTTTAGCTTAGGCGACAGAGTGAAACTCTCATAAAAAAAAAAAAAGGTAACATCATTCTTCTGTTTGTAAATAAATTGGGCCGGGT
>NW_007155082.1:0-4419 GCF_000164805.1 Carlito syrichta | reverse complement strand
CTTGTTGTTTTTTGTTTTGAGTTGGAATCTCATTCTATCGCCCAGGCTGGATGACAGTGGCAAACCTTCCACTCAAGTATCTGGAACTACAGACATCCACTACCAAACCCGGCTAATTTTGTTATTTTTTATTGTAGAGATGAGGTCTTGCCAAGGTTGGTCTCGAATCCATGGGTTCAGGCAGAATTCTCCATTTTTTGTTGTGTGTAGCTACTGAAAATCATGCAGTTCCTTTTCTTATCTAATTGTGCCCTCAGGAGAACAACAACAAAAAAGAAAGTCATCATAGCAAATGAATTCTCAGCAGCCCCTCCTGCAGTCTGTCCTGCACAGTGCTGTCTTTGTACCATAGTGAGTGTCCAGATCTCTCCAAACTGGTAGACATGACTTCTTACAATAGTGAATATCCAGATCTATCCTACTGGATGCAGATGAGTTCTTAGATTTGGCTCAGTTATGGCATCATCCAGATTACCAACAATTTCCTTTGGGGAGTCTAGGTAATATGTGGTTGGGAGCCTATTTTTGAAGCTTATCTGCTCCAGGGTCATTGATTGCATACATGAGTCTTTCATATTCTCTCTCTTTTTAAATTTTTTTGACTTGTAGTCTCATTCTGTCACCCGGACTGGAGTGCAGTGGCATGCTCTCCGTCACCCCAGTGTCAACCTGCAGGTCTCAGGCGATCAGTAGGGTTGAGGCTCAGCCTCAGCCTTGCAAGTAACTGGAAACCACAGGCGAGAGCTACCAAGCCTGGCTGATTTTTTTTTATTATTGCAGAGATGAAGTCTTGCCGAGTTGCCCAGACTGGTCTTGAACCCACAAACACAGGCAATCCACTCGCCTCGACCTCCCAAAGTGCTAGGATAACAGGCTGAGCCACCGAACCCGGCCTACACTCTTCTTTTATACAGGAGCACGCGGGGATGGGGGCGCTTATTTCCTTCTTTCCCCCCTCTTATTTATTTATCTTTTTGTTCTTCTTTAGTGGGGCTTATTTCTTTGGTACTTGGGTGTGGCAAGCGCCAGTTTGTCCAACATGTCACTGGTGAATGTGACTCCAGCAGGACAAAAAATGTAGACGCACCTTGAAACTACTCAAGGGAAACATTGGAATGTTTTACAGCCACTGCACACTGGGCTGGAGTCCTGCAGGTCAGCGACCAAGCCACCAGGCGCCACTCCTGTTCCAGAGTTCCCAGCATGCTCCACAATGTGTGCCACACCTTCTCCTCCCCCAAATTCCGGTGCAGGGAACCAATTCAACCGCAAAACGCTACAAGCAAAAACGTGCTTTTTCTTTTTCTTGCCTCCTCTAACCCCATCTGATCGCATCTGCTGTCACTCAAGATCAGAAGGGTGGTGGCCTCTACCCTTATCCAATCAGCAGGTGCTAGTTCGGACTGTCCAATCAGAAAGGAGCTGAAAGGGACAGCTTCTAGACTCTAACCGGGATTTTTTTATCCTGCCCCCGCGGAAGTGCTGGATCATCTCAGAGGGAACTGCGTGTCTTTTTTTCTTTCTTTTACGCCCTGTGACATGTGGGGAGGGGAGTCCATAGGGAGGACGCCGGGACTCCAAGAAGCAGGGAGGTGGTGAGTATGGGGGTGGGTGCGAGAACGGGAGGCAGGATGGACCCAGATGACCTGGCTGTGACAGACCGGCCTCCCCCTCACCTCTGATCCTAGACCGGTCCCACCGGTGGCTCGCCCCAGTCTCCTCTGCATAGGATGGGTCTGGTCTGGTCCCCAGGATCCCATCCCCGTGGCGACCTCACCCCACTGGAGGCCTCTGCAGACAATCCTGTGCTCCAGATGAGCGGGAACCGGGATGTCGTGGAGGGGGCCCTGGGAGAAGTGGCTGTGGCCCTGGTCCTATCCCTCTCTCCTCTTCCAAGGTTAAACGGAGGGTCAGCACAATGTGAAGGAGTTCTCTTGGGCCAACAGCGGATCAAGTATCCTTAAGTCACCAGTCAGGGCTCATGGTCTGGGATCCTTGGAGGGCCTGGGGGGAAAGGTTTGGAGAAGGGGCAGGGGAAGACAACCACAGGAAGGTGCTGAGAGGACAGGCCAAGAGCAGAAGATGCATTTTTTTACTCTTCTTCCGAAATCTTAAGACAATGATGAGAAAGTTGATGCTAGACTTTTGGAGAAATGCGCACTTTAGGAAAAATTAACTTTGCTGACTTTGTCTTTTCAGAAACAGACTTCCATAGTGTCAATCAAGCTTGCCTAGAGTAAAGGGAATTTACAAGGCCTAAGACATCATACATTGGTCAAGAATTGTAAATGTCATGAAACGTGTAATTACAAAAGTTATTACCGCCCAGAGGGGGAGCAGGTGGGGATTCAATCCTCCAGGAGAAAGGACCCTATCTACAGGGAAGTCAAGGATCCCCCGAAGCTACCCACTTGGAATGCCTAGGAGATAAGGAGGTGAGCACACTCCATTAGCACTAAGAAATGTCATTCAGGAAGATACAGGAGAATTAGAATCCTTGTCACAGCTTTCTTTAGGGGCTATGATAATATGAACAGACATTAATGGGTCTCTGTGTCACAGGATCTCCAAGACATCCACAGGTGGTCAATAAGGAAGACACAGCAGTACGTGCAACATCTCCAAGGAAAGGATTTTTAAGCCAGGGCTTTGGGGGTCTATGAGGCCTCACTCACCTAGAGTGTAGCCCACTCCCTGTCTGTGGGGGTGAACTTTTCTTAAGCAAATCTTTTTTACTCTCACCTCTTTGTGTTGCAATTCTTTGCATTTATTCAGATCTCTGGCTTGCTGGCTCTGGTGGTGCTGTGTCTCCCTGCACCTCTCCCTCTCCATCCATCTCACCCTCGCCTTATCCAGACCCTAACAGGTGCTGGTGGATGTCAGCCCCACAGTCGCCTGATCTGTAATACCCAGCTGGAAATTCCTAGGGCAAGTCCCCTGTGTCATAGGCAGTTTGTCACCGGTTCCAAACCTGGTTCTGCCTGGTGGCACAGCCAAAGTCAAGACAAGGAGTTGGAGCAGCGGATGTGACTTAATTCAGAGGACCATTATAACCAAGAAGATGAGGGGCCTGCATCCTAAAGACCCCTCTTGGGTTGTGTGTGCCTTTTTTGGTTTTTATCCAGGTCAGTGGTAGGGAGAAAGAGAGGGAGAAGACTGCTTGAGCCGAGAAATTTGAGGCTAACCTGTACAACATGGCACATCCACGTAGCTATAAAAGCTGAAACAAATTAGCCGAGAGTGGTCACACATGCCTGTGGTTTCAGATGCTTGGGAGACTGAGATGAAAACGTCTGTTGAACTCAAGAGGTCAAGATTGTGATAAGCTGTGTGGAGCCACTTCACGTCTGTCTGGATTACAGAGTGAGACTCAGACTCATAAAATACATTTAATTTAATTTAAAATAATAAAGGCCAGCCTGACACAGTGGCTCATGTCTATAATCCCAGCACTTTGGGAGGCCGAGGCAAGAGGATTGCCTGAGGCTGCGGGGTCAAGACCACCCTGGGCAAACATGGTGAGACCTCGTCTTTACAATAAGTCCAAAAAAAGAAAGAAAAAGAAAAGAAAAGAAAAGCCGTACATGGTAGCATTCACCAGCAGTTCTGGCTATTGAAAGGTTGAGGTGAAAGGATCACCTGAGCCCAGCAGGTTGTGGATATGGTGGATGGGAGCATGCCACTGCACTTCATCCTGAGTGACAGAGTGAGACTCCAACTCAAAACATAAAAATGAAAATAAAGCCATATTTTCAACATACAGATGTGACTTGTCCAGATAATATCACTTGAAAATAAGTGCTGGAGAAGGAGGAGGAGGAAGAGGCAAAAATGGCTTGTTCCCAGGTAAATGTGTCCCAGGCCAGGTTCTGTGTCTCTCTTCCTACTGGAATGTGATGATTTGAGAGCGTGCAAACCTCAACTCCACTTGTGATTGTCCTGCCTTGTGCATTTAACTCATTTTTGTTCTTGTGATATTCAAGGGCTATGAAAAATTATTTTTTCCTACATGCCAGTATCTTCTCTTTGTTTCTTCTTTCAGGTTTTATAGCTGCCATGCACATTTCTCACCATGAATTTATGACCTGCACTACGAAACATGTTCCCTTGTGACTGTGGAACACGAAAAAACACAGATCTCCAAGATTCCTATTGGAGATGGGATTTATCCTCAGATTCTAGTGAAGGATGGAAACAAGTAACCTTAATAACAAACTATTAAGGTTCCATCTGGATGCTCCATCTGCTCCATGCAGAACAGGAATAATAAAATGCACATTTAAGCAGGGTGGCAACTACTGCCCAGAATAACTCAGGAAGTTCGCAATAAAAATAATGAGAAGAGTCTTGATCTCTAGGATCCTAACAAAGAGAATATCAACGCACTTTTGGGTGTTACAAAGCATGGAAGATACCTGT
>NW_007155081.1:0-333 GCF_000164805.1 Carlito syrichta | reverse complement strand
TAGAGAGCTAGAGCGCTAGTTAATTCAGCTGGCTAGCCAACTGCATAACCAGTTAAGCCATTTAAATTAGTCACTTGGCTGGCCAGCTGCTGAGCTCGTTAATCAACTAGTTAAGTCAGGTTGCTAACCAGCTGGGTAGCTAGTTTAGTTACTTCGTTAAGTCAGTTGGTTATCCTTCTCCCTATTTAGTTAAAAAGTTAGTTAATTCAGATGGTTAGACAGGTGGCTAGCTAATTATTTCAGCTAGTTAAGTCAGCTGGCTGGCTAGGAATCTAGCTAGTTAAATCAGCTAGCTATATCAGCTAGCTAGTTTGTTAAGTCAGCTATTTACTT
>NW_007155080.1:0-1271 GCF_000164805.1 Carlito syrichta | reverse complement strand
GCTGGCTGGCTAGGAATCTAGCTAGTTAAATCAGTTAGCTATATCAGCTAGCTAGTTTGTAAAGTCAGCTATTTACTTCGACTTTCTAGCTAGATATCTACCTAGGTAGTTGGCTAGTTATCTCATCTAGTAAATTCAGCTGCCTATCTAGCAAGGTAGGTAGTTAAGTCAGCTAGTTAAGTCAGCTGGCTAGCTAGTTAAGTCACCTGGTTAACTCAGCTCTCTATTCAACTGGTTAGGTAGGTAGTTAGCTAGTTAAATCAGCTAATTAAGTCAGATAGCTATATGATAGCTACATAGGGAGCTAGCTAATTAAAGCAGCTAGTTAAGTCAGCTGGTTAAGTCAGGTTGCTAGCTAGTTAAGTCTGTTATTCAAGTCAGCTGGCTATTCTGATGGCTAGACAGCTGGCTAGCTAGTTATTACAGCTAGTTAATCAGCTGGCTTGCTGGGTAGCTAGCTAGTCAAGTCAGCTAGTTATGTCAGTTGGCTAGTTAGGTAAGTCAGCTGGCTTGCTAGGTAGCTAGCTAGTTAAGTCAGTGAGTTATGTCAGCTGGCTAGCTAGTTATGTCAGCTAGCTAAGTGAGCTTTTTAGTTAGTTAATTAGCTAGTTAAGTCAGCTGACTAGCCAGCTGCCTAGCTGTGTAGTTAGCTAGTTAAGTCAGCTGACTAGCCAGCTGCCTAGCTGTGTAGTTAGCTAGTTAAGTCAGCTGGCTATCCAGCTGGCTAGCTAGTTAAGTCACCTAGTTAAGTCAGCTCACTAGCTACCTCGTTAGTTAGGTAGCTAGGTTGTTAAGTCAGCTGGAAAGCCACCTAGTTAAGGCAGCTCACACATTGGCTCACTGAACAACTGACTAAATAAGTCGGCTCACTGGTCGGCTCAATTGATGGTCGACTACTAAAGTCTTCTGACAAGTCAGCTCACTTGCCAGCTGACTAAATCAGCAGACCAGTCAGGTCACTCGCCAGTCAAATAGTTAAGTCAGCTGACCAGTCGTCTCACTCACTGGCCAACTAGTTAAATCAGCTGACCAGTTGGCTCACTCACCTCCCAACTAGTTCATTCAGCTGACCAGTCTGCTTACTCACCAGCCGACTAGTTAAATCAGCTAACCTGTCGGCCAACTAACCGGGCCAACTAGTTATTTCAGCTAACTAGTCTGCCTAGTAGTCGACCAACATGTCAACTGAGAATTTAGCTCAGCTATCTATTTGGCCAACTAGTTAGTACAGCCAGTGAGTCAGTCAAATAGTGGACAACATATTCAGTGAG
>NW_007155079.1:0-323 GCF_000164805.1 Carlito syrichta | reverse complement strand
TGATTGAGAAAGCATGTCACTCAGATTCCTTATTATTTCTTAGGAAAAGTCAGTGCAGTTACCTGTATATGAGTATTTAATTTCCTAGGTTATGCTTGAAAAACCCAAATTTGTGTTTAGCCCTTAGCAAGACATCCTGAAGTTTTTTTTGGTATGGAGGGCACGTGTAAACATGATTCTTTATTCTCCTATAGCAATACACAGTGCAGTTTCCTGTATATGAAGACTGTCATTATCCAGATTCCTACTCCGAAAACCTGAATGTTGGTTACCTCTTAGCAAGATGCTCTGTAGGGTTTTGGGATGGAGGACTCGTGTAAGCA
>NW_007155078.1:0-443 GCF_000164805.1 Carlito syrichta | reverse complement strand
TTCATAGCTGACACAAGAATCTCATCTGTTTATTCATGAGCAGACTTCTTAAGGTTTCTGAGAGGGTTTAAGTGAGATTTTTGTATCTGCCTAGTCTTTAAGCACTTTCTGAACACATGTGCTAGACACAGGGCTATGTTGTAGAGGTGTATAGACTGCTCCATTTAATTCTCACAATGACCTCAGGAGTAAATTATGTCATTGTCGCATTTTAGAGATGAAGAACAGGCAGGATTCAGGCCTGGAGTCTGTCTCTAGTGTCAGCTAGTGGGCATATTTGGCACGAAAAGCAAGCTTAAGAAACTTGCTCAAGCTCACAAATGTGTAGTAGGTGATAGAATTAATTCTAAACCAGGGTATTTTATTTTATTTTTTATTATTTTTATTTTTTTTGAGTTGGAGTCTCACTCTGTAACCCAGACTGGAGTGCAGTGGCTGTTCTC
>NW_007155077.1:0-4574 GCF_000164805.1 Carlito syrichta | reverse complement strand
GCATTTTAGAGATGAAGAACAGGCAGGATTCAGTCCTGGAGTCTGTCTCTAGTGTCAGCTAGTGGGCATATTTGGCACCAAAAGCAAGCTTAAGAAACTTGCTCAAGCTCACAAACGTGTAGTAGGTGATAGAATTAATTCTAAACCAGGGTATTTTATTTTATTTTTTATTATTTTTATTTTTTTTGAGTTGGAGTCTCACTTGTTGCCCAGACTGGAGTGCAGTGGCTGTTCCCTGCCACCGCAGCCTCAACTTGCTGGGCTCCAGCGATCTTTCCTCCTCAGCCTTCCAAGTAGCCAGAATTACAGGCATGTGCTACCACGCCCAGCTGATTTTTTGATTTATTGTCGAGATGAGGTCTCACTGCCCAGGCGGGTCTCGAACCTGCAGGCTCAGGCAATCCACTCATCTCAGCCTCCCAAAGACGCGGGATTACAGGCTGAGCCACCGAGCCTGGCTAAACCAAGGCATTTTAAACAGAGGCTGCCCTCTTTCTAATATTACCCTATTTTGCATCCTCTTATTATTGAATGGAGGGCATACATGAAATATAACTTCCCCTGGTGTCCTAGCTTCATGCCATGAAACTTGCTGTCTGTTTTTAAGTTTCCCCTGGAATTAAAATGGTCTACTCTTTAAATGAATATTTACAGTAAGCCCTTCATTTCTGAGTTTCACATCTATACACAGATTGAAAATATTACAGCAAATAATTGCATTTGCACTGAATATTTGCAGACTTTTCTTCTTTCCACCATTCCCTAAACAATATAGCAGAACAAGTATTTATGTAGCATTTCCATTATGTTAAACATTGGGAGTAATCTAGAGATGATTTAAAGTAGAGAGAGGATGTGTGAAGGTTCTGGGCAAATACTGTGCCATTTTATGTCATGGACTTGAGCATCTGTGGGTTTGGTTTCCAACGATGTCCAGAACCAATCCCCCAGGGATCCCCAGGGAGGGCTGTGTTCTCCACACTATGCATTAAGGCAGCATGTCCCTGTTGAGTTCATGGTCCAAGGTTTGACTGTGTTAATGTCTCCATCGATCTAGAATTACTTTGTTTCTTTGAGAGCGATCAAAACCACACATTAACAGTCTGGTTGTCACAGGTGAGGGGTTTGGGAGCTTCTGCACCCTGTAGTCCACTGAGGGATCCAGTCACACATTCCCAGATGGAGGCAAAGGCATTTAGGGAGAACTCATGGACCCTTGTGTCCCTTCTCCTCTTGGTCTCTCTGACACACCTGTCTACAACATGTAGAAATGACTTTTCTCAGTTCAGCCATCAACTTTATAAGCTATACAGAGGGCAAAAATCGGTCACTGATTCATTCTGTATGTGACAGTTTTCTTGAGTTTTGTTTTTACTGGTTTTGAATATATAATCAATACATATAAAACTTTGTGTCTTCTGAAGGTAGAAAGAAAAAGTAACCTAATGATATTTTTAAATTTCTGATGATTGTAATTATGACACCTAAGTGTGATTAGTCTTTTTTAGAACTGGAAGAGGGATGTTTAGAAAAGGTAGATAAGGAAGAACAATCTAGACCATGTGAAAAATACACAATGGTTATGATTCAAAAAGAATGAGTCATTGTGACATTATCAGATATAGGCATCGTGTGGAGGAAATATTCTTTTATGTCTTTTGAACTCTGGGTTTCATTTAATTGAATGACAAATGACATCAGTGATATTAAAGTGAATCTGAATGTTTTTCTGTGGTTCTTCCTTTTCCAGAAAGTAAGGCAGACTACAAGACTAAAAACCTTTGTCTTATTTCTGGGATTTTCGGAACATCCAAAAATATTTCAGGTAAAATAGGTCATAACGAGATTGAGATTTTTTTTTAGCAAATACATTAATTATGCATGAATTGATATATTCTAAAGAGAGGAGCCTTGTTTTAAGTGACTTTTTTCTTTTTTGAGTTGGGTCTCACTGTGTCATTCAGGCACCATTATGGCTCACTGCAGCCTCGACCTCCTGGGCTCAAGCGATCCTTCTGTCTCAACTTCTGGAGTAGCTGTGACTACCACCACACTGGGCTAACTTTGTAATTTTTTTTGTAGTTTTTTTTTTAATTTCCAAGTGGTCTTCCTGCCTCAGCCTCCCAAAGAGCTGGGATTACAGGTGTAAGCCTCTGCACTGGGTCTTAAGTAGCTTTTTTTAATACTAGAAAACTTTAACATATTTTTGCCAGATATCAATGCACATAATACAGAATTAATATTTTGTGTTTTACATTAAGCATATTATATTTGTGCAGGTTAATACCTTTAATACTAGGTATACTCAATGACAAGAATAGGATGAGTCCATTTATGAGAGAAAATTTTATTCATTTGTTTGATTTTTGAGTTAATTTTAAGTTGAGATCATACTTACATAGAATTTAAAAAGTCAAATAATATGAATGAAAATAGCACCATCTTACCTTCCTCTTTACACATCCATGCACCTCTTCCCACAGGCAACCACTTTCAACTCTTTTATCAGTTTCTCCTGGTCATTTATCATCATATTGGTAAATAGTAGACTGCTCGGCAAAATGTTTAAGCATCGTTCTACCTTCCTCCTAGAGAAGGAACATGTAGCTCTTTGGCGCTACTTTCTTTCCCTGGCATGCACCCTTCCTCCCCTCGACACTCTCACACTTCTTCCAGTAGCTTCATGGAGTCATATGACTTTGGCCCAGATCATAATAATAATGTTGCTATGACCATAACTGGTATGGTTCACAACCAAATGAGATGTGCATTCTTTCATTTCTTTTTTGGTGGCCAACTCTTCATTCCTTCTGCAGTTTATAATTTTTCTCTCTCTTCTTCCTTTTTCATTTGTTTCTTTTTTTTTACTACAAAGATGTGGGGTACAATTCAGGGTTAAGTATACAAATGTTGATTATGCAGGTACCCTTGTGAATGAGGTGTGCCCCTCACTCCTCTGGCAGTTTCCCTTAACTGCCAACCCCCCACCCTCCCTGGCAGTTTCCCACTATTGCCAATCCCTTTCTTATAGTCTTATAATTGTTCAAGCTCTGCTGATGAGTGAGAACATGTAGTACTCTGTTTTTTGTTTCTGTGAGAGATCACCGAGTGTGATTGACTCCAAATCCATCCAAGTTGCTGTGTTTGCCCTTCTTGATGGCTGCATAATATTCCATCGTGTATATGTGCCACATTTAAAAATCCATTCCAGCTTCGAGGGGCAACATGGCTGGTTCCATGCTTTTGCCGTTGTGAATAGAGCTGCAACCATTTGTTTATTTTCTTATGCTCCTGTTACAAATATAGTTCTAATCTCCTCAATGCAATCTTTTGTCATTTTGTTTTGGCACATTAGGTGGTTAATCAGATTTCTCTTCTTCCTGTAGGCATCTCTTCTGTCTAATAAAGTGGTTAGGAATGTGGATTCTGGAACTAGACCACCTGAGTTGGAAGCACTGGCTCCACACTTTCTGCACAGGGGCAGTGATGAGTACTGTGGTTTGACTGTGTCCTCAGAGTTCCTGTGTTGGAAACTTAATTTCTGATGCAGCAGTGTTGAGAGGTGGGACCTGATAAGAGGTGATTAGGTCATGGATTCTGCCCTCATGAACAGATTCATATTGTCATCTTGGAAGTGGGATTGTTGCCACAGGAGTGGGTGTGGGCCTGTTGTGAAAGTGAGTTTGGCCACTTCTGTGTTCTTTTGCCCTCTTGCCTCCTGCCATGGGATGACAGAGCAAGAATGTCCTTATCAGATGTGGGCCCTTTGACCTTGGACTTCTCAGCTTCCAGACTATAAGAAATAGATTCCTCTTCTTTATAAAATATCCAGTTCTGGTCTTCTTTTATAGCAATACAAAACTGACTAAGACAATAAGATGCACTAACTGTCAACTGGATCCTTAACTACACTAAAGTAGTTCTGTTACCCACTTGAGCCTATTAAATTTCTTCTATTTCAATTAAACAGGTATATACCTGCTGAAAATCCGATAATTTTATGTTTTGCCACAAGCAAGGTTATGATTAGCAGTTAACAATGCTTTACCTTATTTTCTTTAAAAAAATTTAGCTGGGCATGGTGGCTCCTGCCTGTAATCCCAGCACTTTGGGAGGCGGAGGTGAGAGGATTACCTGAGCTCAGGGGTTTGAGACCAGCCTGAGCAACATGGAGAGACCTTGTCTCTACAATAAATCAAAAAATCAGCCTGGCATGGTGGCACTTGCCTATGGTTCCAGCTACTTGGAAGGCTGAGGCAGAAGGATCACCGGAGCCTAGCAGATTGAGGCTACAGTGGCTGTGAGTGTGCCACTGCACTCCAGTCTGGGTGACGGAGTGAGACTCTGACTCAAAAAAAGTATTTTTTTCTCCTCATAATGGTAATATATGTCCTATCCTCAAGTTTTTGATATTTGACAAGCCTTTCTTAAAACCTAGCGGCTTTAAGGTAACAACCTTTTGTATACAGCTCATCTGTAGGTTGGCAGTTTCAACTGGGCATAGGTTGAGCAATTCTTGTCTCATCTGGACTCCTTCATAGGTTTGTAGTCAGTTTTAGGTCAGGTGTGGGTTG
>NW_007155076.1:0-5292 GCF_000164805.1 Carlito syrichta | reverse complement strand
TTTGCATCCTCTTATTATTGAATGGAGGGCATACATGAAATATAACTTCCCCTGGTGTCCTAGCTTCATGCCATGAAACTTGCTGTCTGTTTTTAAGTTTCCCCTGGAATTAAAATGGTCTACTCTTTAAATGAATATTACAGTAAGCCCTTCATTTCTGAGTTTCACATCTATACACAGATTGAAAATATTACAGCAAATAATTGCATTTGCACTGAATATTTGCAGACTTTTCTTCTTTCCACCATTCCCTAAACAATATAGCAGAACAAGTATTTATGTAGCGTTTCCATTATGTTAAACATTGGGAGTAATCTAGAGATGATTTAAAGTAGAGAGAGGATGTGTGAAGGTTCTGGGCAAATACTGTGCCATTTTATGTCATGGACTTGAGCATCTGGGGGTTTGGTTTCCAATGATGTCCTGAACCAATCCCCCAGGGATCCCCAGGGAGGGCTGTGTTCTCCACACTATGCATTAAGGCAGCATGTCCCTGTTGAGTTCGTGGTCCAAGGTTTGACTGTGTTAATGTCTCCGTCGATCTAGAATTACTTTGTTTCTTTGAGAGCGATCAAAACCACACATTAACAGTCTGGTTGTCGCAGGTGAGGGGTTTGGGAGCTTCTGCACCCTGTAGTCCACTGAGGAACCCAGTCACACATTCCCAGATGGAGGCAAAGGCATTTAGGGAGAACTCGTGGACCCTTGTGTCCCTTCTCCTCTTGGTCTCTCTGACACACCTGTCTACAATATGTAGAAATGACTTTTCTCAGTTCAGCCATCAAATTTATAAGCTATACAGAGGGCAAAAATCGGTCACTGATTCATTCCGTATGTGACAGTTTTCTTGAGTTTTGTTTTTACTGGTTTTGAATATATAATCAACACATATAAAACTTTGTGTCTTCTGAAGGTAGAAATAAAAAGTAACGTAATGATATTTTTAAATTTCTGATGATTGTAATTATGACACCTAAGTGTGATTAGTCTTTTTTAGAACTGGAAGAGGGATGTTTAGAAAAGGTAGATAAGGAAGAACAATCTAGACCATGTGAAAAATACACAATGGTTATGATTCAAAAAGAATGAGTCATTGTGACATTATCAGATATACGCATCGTGTGGAGGAAATATTCTTTTTTGTCTTTTGAACTCTGGGTTTCATTTAATTGCATGACAACTGACATCAGTGATATTAAAGTGAATCTGAATGTTTTTCTGTGGTTCTTCCTTTTCCAGAAAGTAAGGCAGACTACAAGACTAAAAACCTTTGTCTTATTTCTGGGATTTTCGGAACATCCAAAAATATTTCAGGTAAAATAGGTCATAACGAGATTGAGATTTTTTTTTAGCAAATACATTAATTATGCATGAATTGATATATTCTAAAGAGAGGAGCCTTGTTTTAAGTGACTTTTTTCTTTTTTGAGTTGGGTCTCACTGTGTCATTCAGGCACCATTATGGCTCACTGCAGCCTCGACCTCCTGGGCTCAAGCGATCCTTCTGTCTCAACTTCTGGAGTAGCTGTGACTACCACCACACTGGGCTAACTTTGTGATTTTTTTTGTAGTTTTTTTTTTAATTTCCAAGTGGTCTTCCTGCCTCAGCCTCCCAAAGAGCTGGGATTACAGGTGTAAGCCTCTGCACTGGGTCTTAAGTAGCTTTTTTTAATACTAGAAAACTTTAACATATTTTTGCCAGATATCAATGCACATAATACAGAATTAATATTTTGTGTTTTACATTAAGCATATTATATTTGTGCAGGTTAATACCTTTAATACTAGGTATACTCAATGACAAGAATAGGATGAGTCCATTTATGAGAGAAAATTTTATTCATTTGTTTGATTTTTGAGTTAATTTTAAGTTGAGATCATACTTACATAGAATTTAAAAAGTCAAATAATATGAATGAAAATAGCACCGTCTTACCTTCCTCTTTACACATCCATGCACCTCTTCCCACAGGCAACCACTTTCAACTCTTTTATCAGTTTCTCCTGGTCATTTATCATCATATTGGTAAATAGTAGACTGCTCGGCAAATGTTTAAGCATCGTTCTACCTTCCTCCTAGAGAAGGAACATGTAGCTCTTTGGCGCTACTTTCTTTCCCTGGCATGCACCCTTCCTCCCCTCGACACTCTCACACTTCTTCCAGTAGCTTCATGGAGTCATATGACTTTGGCCCAGATCATAATAATAATGTTACTATGACCATAACTGGTATGGTTCACAACCAAATGAGATGTGCATTCTTTCATTTCTTTTTTGGTGGCCAACTCTTCATTTCTTCTGCAGTTTATAATTTTTCTCTCTCTTCTTCCTTTTTCATTTGTTTCTTTTTTTTTACTACAAAGATGTGGGGTACAATTCAGGGTTAAGTATACAAATGTTGATTATGCAGGTACCCTTGTGAATGAGGTGTGCCCCTCACTCCTCTGGCAGTTTCCCTTAACTGCCAACCCCACCCCCCTCCCTGGCAGTTTCCCACTATTGCCAATCCCTTTCTTATAGTCTTATAATTGTTCAAGCTCTGCTGATGAGTGAGAACATGTAGTACTCTGTTTTTTGTTTCTGTGAGAGATCACCGAGTGTGATTGACTCCAAATCCATCCAAGTTGCTGTGTTTGCCCTTCTTGATGGCTGCATAATATTCCATCGTGTATATGTACCACATTTTAAAAATCCATTCCAGCTTCGAGGGGCAACATGGCTGGTTCCATGCTTTTGCCCTTGTGAATAGAGCTGCAACCATTTGTTTATTTTCTTATGCTCCTGTTACAAATATAGTTCTAATCTCCTCAGTGCAATCTTTTGTCATTTTGTTTTGGCACATTAGGTGGGTTAATCAGATTTCTCTTCTTCCTGTAGGCATCTCTTCTGTCTAATAAAGTGGTTAGGAATGTGGATTCTGGAACTAGACCACCTGAGTTGGAAGCACTGGCTCCGCACTTTCTGCACAGGGGCAGTGATGAGTACTGTGGTTTGACTGTGTCCTCAGAGTTCCTGTGTTGGAAACTTAATTTCTGATGCAGCAATATTGAGAGGTGGGGCCTGATAAGAGGTGATTAGGTCATGGATTCTGCCCTCATGAACAGATTCATATTGTCATCTTGGAAGTGGGATTATTGCCACAGGAGTGGGTGTGGGCCTGTTGTGAAAGTGAGTTTGGCCACTTCTGTGTTCTTTTGCCCTCTTGCCTCCTGCCATGAGATGACAGAACAAGAATGTCCTTATCAGATGTGGGCCCTTTGACCTTGGACTTCTCAGCTTCCAGACTATAAGAAATAGATTCCTCTTCTTTATAAAATATCCAGTTCTGGTCTTTTTTTATAGCAATACAAAACTGAATAAGACAATAAGATGCACTAACTGTCAACTGGATCCTTAACTACACTAAAGTAGTTCTGTTACCCACTTGAGCCTATTAAATTTCTTCTATTTCAATTAAACAGGTATATACCTGCTGAAAATCCGATAATTTTATGTTTTGCCACAAGCAAGGTTATGATTAGCAGTTAACAATGCTTTACCTTATTTTCTTAAAAAAATTTTAGCTGGGCATGGTGGCTCCTGCCTGTAATCCCAGCACTTTGGGAGGCGGAGGTGAGAGGATTACCTGAGCTCAGGGGTTTGAGACCAGCCTGAGCAACATGGAGAGACCTCATCTCTACAATAAATCAAAAAATCAGCCTGGCATGGTGGCACTTGCCTATGGTTCCAGCTACTTGGAAGGCTGAGGCAGAAGGATCACCGGAGCCCAGCAGATTGAGGCTACAGTGGCTGTGAGTGTGCCACTGCACTCCAGTCTGGGTGATGGAGTGAGACTCTGACTCAAAAAAAGTATTTTTTTCTCCTCATAATGGTAATATATGTCTTATCCTCAAGTTTTTGATATTTGACAAGGCTTTCTTAAAACCTAGCGGCTTTAAGGTAACAACCTTTTGTATACAGCTCATCTGTAGGTTGGCAGTTTCAACTGGGCATAGGTTGAGCAATTCTTGTCTCATCTGGACTCCTTCATAGGTTTGTAGTCAGTTTTAGGTCAGGTGTGGGTTGAATTTGACCATGATTGGGCTGTCTCACATATCTGGAGCTGTGGCCGGTGAGCTCTGGTCTACCTGTCTCTTTATCCTCCAAGGGCAGCTCAGACTTACTCTTCTGGGGAAAGCAGAAGTCCCAAAGGAAGATGTGGAAGCATCAAAACTCTTGAAGTGTCGGCTGGGAGCTGACAAACTGTCACTTCTGTTGCAGTAGGTTGGCCAAAGCAAGTCACAAAGTTAACCCAAGGTCAAGAGAAGGTCAAATGGAGTCATTTCCTCATGGGAATAGCTGCAAATTCATATTATAGAAGGATGTGGATACAGGGAGGATTGCAGGATTGTGTCAATTTTTAAGTCTTTCATCTATGCTTGTACTGAAAAGTACAAAAGAAAAACAAGGGAGCTCATCCATCTATCCTCCACTACTGTTGAATTTCTTTGTCTATCCTGCCACACTGTTTTGTTTGCACTTTTAAACAAATTATTAAATTTATTTCAGTTTTCACTTTTTGTTGCAAGTCATGTTTGCTTATTTCATGTTTATTTGTTCTTTTACAAGGTGGTCTAGTAGATTTTGATTTCTTTCATAATCTTCTGTGGTAACATTTGTTGTAAACCTAAAATTCCAGATACCTAAGACAAGAGAACTACAGCCAACAGGCAGTGACTCCGTTCTGTGATGAGAAGGTCTTGATTTAGTGTTTAGCAGCAAGAGGAATCAAAGGTGTTCAGTTAACTTGAAGTGCAAAATTACTCTTTAATTTATTTATATGTCATCTGTGATTGACCTGATAATTTATTTGTGGATAGGACCTGGTGAAATTTTCTTATAGTCTGGCATACTTTTTATATAATTCACTTTTCAGGCTAAGTTTGAGCAGTAAGCAAATATCTGTTTTTGATCATTAACCTCTAGATGCTTCTATTCTCAATGACTAAACTTAAGCTATGTAATAGGGTGATTTAGTTTTGTTACTGAGTAAAATTTAATACTGTGAGTAACATGCTCTCTTTGTGAAAAGTTCAAACATTGCAGAGATACTGTGTATGGAATTAAAATAATGACATGTCCTTTTTTCATACTGCCTAATTTCCAACTCAGACCTTTTTCTGCATTTATGAGGGCTGACAGTTAGGTTCGCAAACTCATCCTAGAAAAAATGCTACGTTCTTTATTGCTGAATATCACTACGGTCACCTTGGAAGTACTCCCCTTGGGAAGTTATGCCCAAATAAACATGAA
>NW_007155075.1:0-750 GCF_000164805.1 Carlito syrichta | reverse complement strand
CATTGCTGAATATCATTACGGTCACCTTGGAAGTACTCCCCTTGGGAAGTTATGCCCAAATAAACATCAATAGAGAAACAGGAAAATCTTAACCAAAAATCTTGACATGAGAAAAGTGTGTGCAAAAATGTTCTTGAAGGAGCTCTTGCATCATGCCAATGCACCAGATCACACAGCACTGTCTGTGAGGGAGTTTTTAGTCAGCAAACAAATAACTGTATTGGAGCACTCTCCCTACTCAGCTGATCTGGCCCCTGGTGACTGTTTTCTTTACCCAGAGATAAGGAAATATTGAAGGGAAGACATTTTGATGACATTCAGGACATCAAGGGTAATACGATGATAGCTCTGATGGCCGTTCCAGAAAAAGAGTTCCATAATTGCTTTGATGGGTAGACTAGGAACTAGCATAGGTGCATAGCTTCCCAAAGGGAGTACATCAAAGGTAACCCTAGTGATATTTAGCAAAGAGATGTGTAGCATTTTTTCTAGGATGATTTTGTGAACTTATTGGTCAGACCTTGTGTATTTATATACATAGAGTGAATATATATGACACATTTGCTTACATGTAAACAGAGTTTATATGTGTAACATAAAAATTATTGTACTACATTGTTCTATAACTTGATTTACAAATCTTTTTCTATTTAGACAATTATGTGAATGTATATAATATATAAATAAAATAACAGCATATTACAGATATTTATAACATGCTTTTCTTACCAATATATTTTAGATAAATTT
>NW_007155074.1:0-1111 GCF_000164805.1 Carlito syrichta | reverse complement strand
GAGGTATATATGTGGGGATTGGAAAGAATGCTTGCATTATGTAATGTGAAGCCCACTTAGTGTATAAAAAGTAATTTGAGAAAATGGAGTGAATTGCTGGAGGTTAGTGAGAGAATTCTAGATTCAATTTTTGATTAGTCTAAGGAAAAGCAGTAACTATTTAATCTTAAGACTACATTTTCTGTTTTTAAATAAATGTGGCAAATTTAACATCTTCTTTCTTAAAATATGAAATTGCTGCTGTTTTTAGGACTTATGGTATGAATTCAGCTTGCTATGTGCTCATATTTACTATTTCTACTGAAACATATTTTGGGCAGATTTCTATCAAATATTAACATAGTGGGTATGACTTGGACCACAGTTACCACTTAGTGGCTTATAACAGAGCTACTTTCTTTCTTTCTTTTAAAACAAAGTTTATTAGTAAGGAAAGGGGAAGGAAAAAGGAAAATTCATGGTAGAAAGATCTGCCATGGGCAAGTTTTTCAAAGAAGAAAAACCACCCAGAGCTACTTTCTTTACTTTTCTTTTCTTTTTTTTTTTCTGAAGATTTTTTTTTTTTTTTTGAGTTGGAGTCTCAATTGGTCACCCAGACTGGAGTGCAGTGGCCACTTCCAGCCACTGCAGCCTCGCCTGCTGGGTCCCGGCGATCCTCCTTCCGCCTCAGTCTTCCGAGTAGCCGGAATTACAGGCATGCACTACCACATCCAGCTGATTTTTTGATTTTATTGTAGAGATGAGGTCTCGCTGCCCAAGCGGGTCTTGAACCCATGGGCTCAGGCAATCCACTCACCTCAGCCTCCCAAAGGCACGGGATTACAGGCTGAGCCACCGAGCCCGGCTTGAAGATTTTTTTTTTATTATTATAAAGATGTGGGGTACAATTCAGGGTTAGGTATACAAACGTTGATTATGCAGGCACCCTTGCTGATGAGGTGTGCCCCTCCCTTCCCTGGAAGTTTCCCTGAACCCTCAACTGCCAATCCCACCCACTCCCCTGACAGTTTCCCACTCCTGCCAATCATTTTCTTATAGTATTAGAATTGTTCAAGGTCCGCTTATGAGTGAGAACATATGGTACTGTGATCTTTGCTTCTGTGACAGATCA
>NW_007155073.1:0-4970 GCF_000164805.1 Carlito syrichta | reverse complement strand
CTCAGCCTCCTGAGTAGCTGGGATTTCAAGTATGGACCACCACACCTGGGTAATTTTCTAAAACATTTTCTGTAGAGGTGAGATCTCGCAGTGTTGCCCAGGCTGGTTTTGAACTGGGCTCAAACAATTCTCCCACCTGGACCTCCCAAAGTGCTGGGATTATAGGCATGAGTCATCATGGCTGGCCATTATTTTCTTTTTATCTCAGATTAAGTGCTTTATAACTCAGACTGGTGCTACTGATGCTGATTTCTTCCCCCCCAACTTTATTGAGATGTAATTGACAAATAAAAGTTATATATATTCAAAGTATGCAATGTGATGATTTGATATATGTATACCTTCTGAAGTGATTATCACAGTCATATGTACTCATAACTAGAAGTTATAGTACTGATTTCTGAGTGAAGGTGAGGTGTCTGTTTATTCACATTAAAGTGAAGTCACTAAAATGTTACAAAATATAAAAATATTACAAGAATGTATTTATTGAAACACTTTTCTTTTGAAACCCACGTTAAGTGGCCGCTCATGGCTTGTGATCTTCTTTTTCATCCCGTTTCCTCCCACCTCTCGGGATGACTTTGCTGGCCATGTGGACCTGGCCAGTGATCCAGCCTCAGAATCCCACACCTTTCCCTTCCCAGGGACCCTCAGCTCTCCTCATGGCCTGTTGTCATGTTGCTGTCACTTCAAACTTTACAGCAGAGGACTTTTCCTCAGGACTTCTGTCTCTCAACACTTCTTTCTCTCCTTCTTTAAAAGAAATGATCAGTTTTTTTTCTGTACAAAGGAAATACTTGCTTATTTGTGAAAACTTAGGACAGCATAGTATAAAGAAGGGAGCAAAGACGTTTGTGCTATCACAAGCTCTGGCAGGTTTCTGCTTGAGGCCACGTGCTGTTGGGCAAGTCAAGTCCTGCTGGCACTGCCCAGGCTGGTAATGGCAAGCCTTTTCAGCTTGCCTGCAGTCCACCTTGTAATTTGCATCTCTGCCCCCCAGGCAGGTAACCTTGCTTTTTAGCAGGGATGTTAGAGGGTCTCAGGTGCTAGGTGGCCTCGCTCGCTCCTCCTCAGCCTAGCACCTCTGCTGTGAGTCCTTTTCTTCTTCCCCTCATCTCTGAAGAAGAGGTGTCTTCTGAAAAAGAGGTGTTTTTGCAGTTGCCTCTCCAGATCTGCTGGAGGCTCAGACTGCCTCCCATTCACCTTCTCCAGGCTGCGATTCCTTGGCAAGCTCCTCTCCTACGTCCTCCTCTCTAAAGAACACCTTTCCGTCTTTTATCATTATATCCTTCCTCTGTCAACTATCTTTAATTCCTTAGCTCCTTTGTGTTCTGGTGCCTTTTGAGTTCCATTCCCACTACTTTACTAAAACTGGTTTTGTTCACACCACTGATATTCTGATCGTTAAACCCAGCCCTCGTTCCATACTGCTATGGCATGTGAAACTGTCTACTATCTCCGTGAAACCTTTTCTTTAGCTTGAGGAATAAGCTGTTTCCTGGTTTTCTTTCTATTTCTTTACTTTCTCTCTCTCTCTGTCTCCCTCTCCTCCCTCTCTCTCTCCTTCTCCCTCTCCTTCCCTTTTCTCTTTCTTTCTCTCTTTCTTTCAGTGAGCCTTTCTTCCTCCATTTTCCCCCTTAAATGTTGGTGCTCTTCTGGGTTCCATGATGGTTTGCCCTTTCCTTCTCTGCCTACTTGCTTCCCCTAACCTGCTCCTGTGACTATATTTGCCTTCTATGTACTGTCTTTGTGATCAATATCTCTAGCCCTGACTTCTCTCCCTTTTTCTAAGAACCTCTTTTCACTTTTTTACAAAAACATGCATCCATATGTGATTATTTTGGCAGAATATGGGGTCAACATGTTTAAAGCAAATTTGTGAATGATTCATGCAGATCATTTCCTCTGACTTCTGTCAGTGATGCCAGAATTCACCTAGTTTTTCAGGCCTGCACATTTGTAGCATTCTTTCATATTTCTCTCCTCATTTTAGGTTCACGTGGTTTGGGAAGTGACTTCCATGGCAAAAGAAAAGCTTGGTATGTCTTGTGAAGTCATCGATCTGAGGACCATATTACCTTGGGATGTGGATACAGTTTGTAAGGTATGGATATGATTTTTTTTGACTTTTAAATAGGGAATGCTTCATGAATTTGTATGTCATCTGTGCGCAGGAGCCATGCTAATCTTCTCTGTGTCATTCCAATTTTGGTATATGTGCTGCTGAATATGGAACATCATTTCCTCAAAACCTCGGACCAAATTTTTTGGGTACTCTCAAAAAATGGTCTTAGCATTTTCAACTGACCTAGAACTTTTAAAACTTGCAGCATGAAAGGAAGGGGATGCTGGATATCAGTTTAATGTTTAAGAACACAAATTGCTTTAGTGTTTCTCTTTCCTCCTGGAGTTTTCTCTGTTCAAAATATCATGAAACTGTCCTTCATGCAGTCAGCTTTGCTTGAGTTGTGGGAACGATAGAGTATATCAGGGATGTTGAAGGTGCCTGTGTTTTTATCATGTTGGTTATGGTTTAGCAGGCAAGGTTTAATTTAGCCAGGTAAATGGGCTTGGCTGATTTTCATTTATCTTTTCTCCAGAACTGATGAGGATGAATTTTTAAAAAATAACCTCTCTTTACGTAGCCTTAATACTGTGAATCACAGTTTGAGCATGGTATTTGTAGGGTTCTTGTTGCTCTGATTTATGATTTCTAAGTAGTCTCTTTACCTTTGATCTGATTAGACTGATCTCATTTTTACTTTTAATGGGATTCACATAGTTACTTTCCCCTTAAGAATATAGTTTAGTTCTCATTTACCTGTCTATAATCAGTATCTTATAATATTGATGTCTAGATAATTTATTATTATTATTATTTTTTGAGTTGGAGTCTCACTCTGTCCCCCAGACTGGAGTGCAGTGGCCGTTCCCGGTCACCGCAGCCTCGACTTGCTGGGCTCCAGCGATCCTTCCACCTCAGCCTTCCAAGTAGCCGGAACTACAGGCGCGCGCTACCACGCCCGGCTGATTTTTTTATTTATTGTAGAGATGAGGGTTCGCCAAGTTGCCCAGGCAGGTCTCGAACCTGCAGGCTCAGGCAATCCACTCACGTCAGCCTCCCAAGGCACGGGATTACAGGCTGAGCCACCGAGCCTGGCGATGTCTAGATAATTTAAAGAGCATCTGTTCCCATATTGGTAGGTGAGGAAGGTTAAATTCTCTTTTTTTTGTAATCGTCTTATCTACTAAAGTCTGGGAAAGAATTATTACTTTTTATTGATTTACTGCTATGGCAAATAAGTCCTGAGACCTAGGGTAATATTTTATCTTAATTTTTTAGATCTTTGACATTCTCTTAGCTTGTATGGCTTAGGTTAATTACATGAAAATCTACAGATACTACTGCTGTAAGAGTGTAGCATATGGTGTTTTTAGGTGAAAATTATTGGGTAATTTAATAGCAGATTTAAGATTTGTTATAGTAAATGTTTCTGAAGACTCACTTGACACCATCTAAATACTTGCCATGGTTACAAGTGGTTTCAACAATATCCTAAGCTTTTGTATTTGTAGTTTTCATAATCAAAAGTCATATTTTAGATTGAATTATTCATAACTACGTGGGAATAATTTAATGCCTTTTGTAGGAGTTTTCAAATCCGCTCAGATACTGGGTTTTCTTTCCAATAGCTAAATGTCCCAAAATGCTATCAAGTTGAATGTAACACAGTAACCCCAAATCTGAGATCCAGCAGGTAAAGACGTGGGCTTATGAAAGCTCAGGGAGGCACAGACAGTGGCAGGTCGTTGAAGAATCCATGCCTGGGGCAGGAAGGTCAGCCGTTTTATAGGCAAGCAAGTTAATGAGTCAAATTCCTATCTGGTGTGTACAAATGTTTTCTGCTCTGCTTGGTCGCCTGCATCCCAGTACTCATTACTGGGACTATGCATGCTCTTCAGAGAGACCATCCTTGGCCAGAGGCTGCTCCCTGAGGGAAGGGGCAGGAAGAAGCCAGGTATGGGGGAAACAGTCTTTGTCCAGACAATACCTTACACAGGGAGCTGGCTGCTTGTTCAAAACTGTCTCCCCCACCTATCCTGGACAGTGCCTCTGTCTGGGGGTATGATGGATGTCTTGTCATGGTGCAATGGGGGTTGCTGATACATGGTCAGGGCAAGCACTTTAGAACTTTATTTACATATTTGTATGTCATAAACATTCAAAAAGATTGATAGTGTTTACAGTGAAACATAGTAACTCACCAGTTTGTAATCATGAAAACAAGGAGAGGAGGGGTAGAAGAAGAAAGAAGGGGGAGATTGTGTCAGTATCAACCTGCTTTTACCACCCCTGTGTTAAATCCGCCGGTTTGCATCTGTGTGATCTGGTGTATAGATCCAGTTTCCTTAGGACTCTGTCTTTGCTGGCAAGGATGAAAGGGGAGACTAGAGACCTGTGCTTAGTGGGAATTGATCACCAAGCCTCTTGCTTGTTAGCATCATTATCTGAGCTTCCTGTCAGATGCTTTCATCATGTTATTTTTCCATTTGTGAGAGAGAAAGCCAGCTCCTCCTTTCTAATGGTCACTTTCAGCCTATTTGTGACTTTTTTCATTGCTGAACCTGGCATATCTCCTGTTTCCTTTAATGTATCAAAATAAAAACATTTTGATACTTAGCTTTTCCCTCCTAGGATTTAGAGATGGTTTTGAAAAAGAAGGTCCTATAGCTAAATATTGATATTGAAAATGAGGGCTCTTTTGGTTCTCTTAAACTTTTTTCTTTCATCTTCAGGAATTCTGTAGTAATCAAAATGTATGTTTATGATCTCAATTAACTGTGTTTCAGTGTTTGTATTTATTTGTCTTATAGCAAAGTGAATCCCTTGTCTTTATTTATTATGTGTTAAACTCAATGCCAGTATGCATCTTTTGAAATGCTTCATCAAGAAAAGCCTATTAAAT
>NW_007155072.1:0-5413 GCF_000164805.1 Carlito syrichta | reverse complement strand
CTCAGCCTCCTGAGTAGCTGGGATTTCAAGTATGGACCACCACACCTGGGTAATTTTCTAAAACATTTTCTGTAGAGGTGAGATCTCGCAGTGTTGCCCAGGCTGGTTTTGAACTGGGCTCAAACAATTCTCCCACCTGGACCTCCCAAAGTGCTGGGATTATAGGCATGAGTCATCATGGCTGGCCATTATTTTCTTTTTATCTCAGATTAAGTGCTTTATAACTCAGACTGGTGCTACTGATGCTGATTTCTTCCCCCCCAACTTTATTGAGATGTAATTGACAAATAAAAGTTATATATATTCAAAGTATGCAATGTGATGATTTGATATATGTATACCTTCTGAAGTGATTATCACAGTCATATGTACTCATAACTAGAAGTTATAGTACTGATTTCTGAGTGAAGGTGAGGTGTCTGTTTATTCACATTAAAGTGAAGTCACTAAAATGTTACAAAATATAAAAATATTACAAGAATGTATTTATTGAAACACTTTTCTTTTGAAACCCACGTTAAGTGGCCGCTCATGGCTTGTGATCTTCTTTTTCATCCCGTTTCCTCCCACCTCTCGGGATGACTTTGCTGGCCATGTGGACCTGGCCAGTGATCCAGCCTCAGAATCCCACACCTTTCCCTTCCCAGGGACCCTCAGCTCTCCTCATGGCCTGTTGTCATGTTGCTGTCACTTCAAACTTTACAGCAGAGGACTTTTCCTCAGGACTTCTGTCTCTCAACACTTCTTTCTCTCCTTCTTTAAAAGAAATGATCAGTTTTTTTTCTGTACAAAGGAAATACTTGCTTATTTGTGAAAACTTAGGACAGCATAGTATAAAGAAGGGAGCAAAGACGTTTGTGCTATCACAAGCTCTGGCAGGTTTCTGCTTGAGGCCACGTGCTGTTGGGCAAGTCAAGTCCTGCTGGCACTGCCCAGGCTGGTAATGGCAAGCCTTTTCAGCTTGCCTGCAGTCCACCTTGTAATTTGCATCTCTGCCCCCCAGGCAGGTAACCTTGCTTTTTAGCAGGGATGTTAGAGGGTCTCAGGTGCTAGGTGGCCTCGCTCGCTCCTCCTCAGCCTAGCACCTCTGCTGTGAGTCCTTTTCTTCTTCCCCTCATCTCTGAAGAAGAGGTGTCTTCTGAAAAAGAGGTGTTTTTGCAGTTGCCTCTCCAGATCTGCTGGAGGCTCAGACTGCCTCCCATTCACCTTCTCCAGGCTGCGATTCCTTGGCAAGCTCCTCTCCTACGTCCTCCTCTCTAAAGAACACCTTTCCGTCTTTTATCATTATATCCTTCCTCTGTCAACTATCTTTAATTCCTTAACTCCTTTGTGTTCTGGTGCCTTTTGAGTTCCATTCCCACTACTTTACTAAAACTGGTTTTGTTCACACCACTGATATTCTGATCGTTAAACCCAGCCCTCGTTCCATACTGCTATGGCATGTGAAACTGTCTACTATCTCCGTGAAACCTTTTCTTTAGCTTGAGGAATAAGCTGTTTCCTGGTTTTCTTTCTATTTCTTTACTTTCTCTCTCTCTCTGTCTCCCTCTCCTCCCTCTCTCTCTCCTTCTCCCTCTCCTTCCCTTTTCTCTTTCTTTCTCTCTTTCTTTCAGTGAGCCTTTCTTCCTCCATTTTCCCCCTTAAATGTTGGTGCTCTTCTGGGTTCCATGATGGTTTGCCCTTTCCTTCTCTGCCTACTTACTTCCCCTAACCTGCTCCTGTGACTATATATGCCTTCTATGTACTGTCTTTGTGATCATATCTCTAGCCCTGACTTCTCTCCCTTTTTCTAAGAACCTCTTTTCACTTTTTTACAAAAACATGCATCCATATGTGATTATTTTGGCAGAATATGGGGTCAACATGTTTAAAGCAAATTTGTGAATGATTCATGCAGATCATTTCCTCTGACTTCTGTCAGTGATGCCAGAATTAACCTAGTTTTTCAGGCCTGCACATTTGTAGCATTCTTTCATATTTCTCTCCTCATTTTAGGTTCACGTGGTTTGGGAAGTGACTTCCATGGCAAAAGAAAAGCTTGGTATGTCTTGTGAAGTCATCAATCTAAGGACCATATTACCTTGGGATGTGGATACAGTTTGTAAAGTATGGATATGATTTTTTTGGACTTTTAAATAGGGAATGCTTCATGAATTTGTATGTCATCTGTGCGCAGGAGCCATGCTAATCTTCTCTGTGTCATTCCAATTTTGGTATATGTGCTGCTGAATATGGAACATCATTTCCTCAAAATCTCGGGCCAGATT
Organism: Carlito syrichta; assembly: GCF_000164805.1. Taxonomy (NCBI): domain Eukaryota; kingdom Metazoa; phylum Chordata; class Mammalia; order Primates; family Tarsiidae; genus Carlito; species Carlito syrichta. The sequence continues at coordinate 3,146 of NW_007155072.1, read as the reverse complement.
TTTTGGGTACTCTCAAAAAATGGTCTTAGCATTTTCAACTGACCTAGAACTTTTAAAACTTGCAGCATGAAAGGAAGGGGATGCTGGATATCAGTTTAATGTTTAAGAACACAAATTGCTTTAGTGTTTCTCTTTCCTCCTGGAGTTTTCTCTGTTCAAAATATCATGAAACTGTCCTTCATGCAGTCAGCTTTGCTTGAGTTGTGGGAACGATAGAGTATATCAGGGATGTTGAAGGTGCCTGTGTTTTTATCATGTTGGTTATGGTTTAGCACGCAAGGTTTAATTTAGCCAGGTAAATGGGCTTGGCTGATTTTCATTTATCTTTTCTCCAGAACTGATGAGGATGAATTTTTAAAAAATAACCTCTCTTTACGTAGCCTTAATACTGTGAATCACAGTTTGAGCATGGTATTTGTAGGGTTCTTGTTGCTCTGATTTATGATTTCTAAGTAGTCTCTTTACCTTTGATCTGATTAGACTGATCTCATTTTTACTTTTAATGGGATTCACATAGTTACTTTCCCCTTAAGAATATAGTTTAGTTCTCATTTACCTGTCTATAATCAGTATCTTATAATATTGATGTCTAGATAATTTATTATTATTATTATTTTTTGAGTTGGAGTCTTACTCTGTCCCCCAGACTGGAGTGCAGTGGCCATTCCCGGCCACCACAGCCTCGACTTGCTGGGCTCCAGCAATCCTTCCACCTCAGCCTTCCAAGTAGCCGGAACTACAGGCGCGCGCTACCACGCCCAGCTGATTTTTTTATTTATTGTAGAGATGAGGGCTCGCCAAGTTGCCCAGGCGGGTCTTGAACCTGCAGGCTCACGCAATCCACTCACCTCACCCTCCCAAGGCACGGGATTACAGGCTGAGCCACCGAGCCTGGCGATGTCTAGATAATTTAAAGGAGCATCTGTTCCCATATGTGGTAGGTGCGGAAGGTTAAATTCTCTTTTTTTTTTGATCGTCTTATCTACTAAAGTCTGGGAAAGAATTATTACTTTTTATTGATTTACTGCTATGGCAAATAAGTCCTGAGACCTAGGGTAATATTTTATCTTAATTTTTTAGATCTTTGACATTCTCTTAGCTTGTATGGCTTAGGTTAATTACATGAAAATCTACAGATACTACTGCTGTAAGAGTGTAGCATATGGTGTTTTTAGGTGAAAATTATTGGGTAATTTAATAGCAGATTTAAGATTTGTTATAGTAAATGTTTCTGAAGACTCACTTGACACCATCTAAATACTTGCCATGGTTACAAGTGGTTTCAACAATATCCTAAGCTTTTGTATTTGTAGTTTTCATAATCAAAAGTCATATTTTAGATTGAATTATTCATAACTACGTGGGAATAATTTAATGCCTTTTGTAGGAGTTTTCAAATCCGCTCAGATACTGGGTTTTCTTTCCAATAGCTAAATGTCCCAAAATGCTATCAAGTTGAATGTAACACAGTAACCCCAAATCTGAGATCCAGCAGGTAAAGACGTGGGCTTATGAAAGCTCAGGGAGGCACAGACAGTGGCAGGTCGTTGAAGAATCCATGCCTGGGGCAGGAAGGTCAGCCGTTTTATAGGCAAGCAAGTTAATGAGTCAAATTCCTATCTGGTGTGTACAAATGTTTTCTGCTCTGCTTGGTCGCCTGCATCCCAGTACTCATTACTGGGACTATGCATGCTCTTCAGAGAGACCATCCTTGGCCAGAGGCTGCTCCCTGAGGGAAGGGGCAGGAAGAAGCCAGGTATGGGGGAAACAGTCTTTGTCCAGACAATACCTTACACAGGGAGCTGGCTGCTTGTTCAAAACTGTCTCCCCCACCTATCCTGGACAGTGCCTCTGTCTGGGGGTATGATGGATGTCTTGTCATGGTGCAATGGGGGTTGCTGATACATGGTCAGGGCAAGCACTTTAGAACTTTATTTACATATTTGTATGTCATAAACATTCAAAAAGATTGATAGTGTTTACAGTGAAACATAGTAACTCACCAGTTTGTAATCATGAAAACAAGGAGAGGAGGGGTAGAAGAAGAAAGAAGGGGGAGATTGCGTCAGTATCAACCTGCTTTTACCACCCCGGTGTTAAATCCGCCGGTTTGCATCTGTGTGATCTGGTGTATAGATCCAGTTTCCTTAGGACTCTGTCTTTGCTGGCAAGGATGAAAGGGGAGACTAGAGACCTGTGCTGAGTGGGAATTGATCACCAAGCCTCTGACTTGTTAGCATTATTATCTGAGCTTCCTGTCAGATGCTTTTATCATGTTGTTTTTCCATTTGTGAGAGAGAAAGCCAGCTCCTCCTTTCTAGTGGTCACTTTCAGTCTATTTGTGACTTTTTTCATTGCTGAACCTGGCATATCTCCTGTTTCCTTTAATGTATCAAAATAGAAACATTTTGATACTTAGCTTTTCCCTCCTAGGATTTAGAGATGGTTTTGAAAAAGAGGGTCCTATAGCTAAATATTGATATTGAAAATGAGGGCTCTTTTAGTTTGTTCTCTTAAACTTTTTTCTTTCATCTTCAGGAATTCTGTAGTAATCAAAATGTATGTTTATGATCTCAATTAACTGTGTTTTAGTGTTTGTATTTATTTGTCTTATAGCAAAGTGAATCCCTTGGCTTTATTTATTATGTGTTAAACTCAATGCCAGTATGCATCTTTTGAAATGCTTCATCAAGAAAAGCCTATTAAATGTACAAATAATGTATTGAATACATACATTAGCGTACTTTACACAGTAAAATGACTCTGGGACATTTGAGAAATTCATACTTTTTGCCAAGGCCATGATGCATTGTTTGGGAGTTATAAATAGACAAAAGAAGTTGCTTGGAAAGCAAGAAAGCACAGTTTTGGAATATTGCTCAGGGGAGTCACAAAACCAGAGACACGATTGGGCCTAAAAGCCACACCTAGTTTTTGCACTCAATTCTGAACCAGATAGTAAAGAGATAAGCTGGAAGTCTCTGGAAGGCAGAATAGAAAATTCTTGAGTTTTGAGGTGCTTAAGAGATAGCAACCTGCCTTGGGGCATGGGTTTGTGAAGGGGGATGGAGTGGCTTAAGAAAAACAGCAATAAGAGTTCAGAGCCCTAACACGAGTAGTAAGTGGACACTGATGATCTGCAGATG
>NW_007155071.1:0-863 GCF_000164805.1 Carlito syrichta | reverse complement strand
ACACACAGTTGATCCTTCTCTCAAGAGATTTGCCAGATTCTGCATGAGGTGGGAGGTAAGCAGAAAATATCTCCAAAGTGAAGCTACTGCTTGATGATGAGGCAACAAAGACCAGTCATACTCTCAGGTGAAAGCTGTGGAAAGTAATTTCTTATGATTAGAGGCAAACCAGAAGCAGATCAGGTGATTCAAAACCCAGGACATAGCCTTTACCCCTCAGAGTTCCTTATTGTATTAATGTAATTTACCTTCTGCTCTGTCTGCCCAGCAGAGCAAGGACTCAATCTCTTTATTATCTGGAACTTCTGTGAGCCAATATTCAATAAAAAAAAGACTAAGTTTATGAAGACACAGGAGTATTTGTCAATAACCAAGAGAAAACACAACAGAAAGCAGAAACACAGGTGACCCAGGTACTAGAATTAACAAGCAAGGACTGTGGTCTGGGACATTTGAATTCCTCAAACACTACAACACAGGAACAAAGAGATAACAGGGTGGAGAATTACCCTAGAGAATTGGTGTGTGTGTGTGTGTGTGTGTGTGTGTGTGTGTGTGTGTGTTGTATGGATCAAATAAACTATATAACAATCAAAAAGTGTATACCTGACAATAAGAACTTAATGATGGGTTTACAAAATAGGTGACTCAGTAGGCGATAGTGATAAAGAAGACAAGTTAATAGAAAATGTCCATACTGCATACTGTACACAGAGATGAAAACAGCAGAGTGAATCAGAAAAGAGCATAAGACACATTTTGGATCCAGCCAAAAGATCTGTCTCACACACAGTTTGAATTCCAGAAGAGGTGGTCAGAGAAAATTGGTTAGAAACAATATCCAAAATAATATTTATCATGAA
>NW_007155070.1:0-6287 GCF_000164805.1 Carlito syrichta | reverse complement strand
AGATAGCATAGATAATATTCACAGACATTCCAAAAGCAGTTGATGCAATTTCCCATATTAATCGAAAACAGGAAAAATGATGATTGCCCTGATAATTTAAGAAGAGCCTTGTTAAAATTCAGTATCCATTCATGATAATATTTCTTAGCCACCTAGAAATGGAAGTAAATTATCTTATTCCAATAGAGTAGCTACAAAATACCTGCAGCAAAAATGGTAATTCTTAGTAAATTTTGACACTTGCTCCTTGAGATTAGGAATATTTAGGGAAAAATTTGTTGACACATGTCAGAAGTTTACACAGAAAGTCACAAAATATTATTCAGGGAAGTTTCAGACCCAAGTAAACTGAGGCATATTCTATGTTAATCGATTGCAAGGCCAAGAACAGCTAGCCTCTAAGAAGACCATATTCAAAGAAAACCAAACCCATGTCACAATGGGATGACATCTTACCTACCTGACTTGCTATCCTAGAATTCTATACCCAGTAAAAACAACCCTTTAAAATTAAGATAAAATAAAATTAGTTTAGGCAAATCAAAAGGGAGTCAATTTATCAATAGCCACCGTTCACTAAAATAAGGTACATCAAGGGAGTTCCTTAGGCAAAAGGAAAATGATCCTATAAGGAAATATGGAGGGGAAGCGAGCATAAGATATAGTTCAGCTCTTTAAGCAATCTTTAAGAAAAACAAAGCTGGAAGACTTAATTATCAAGTATCAGGTTGTATTATAGGACTGTAGTAATTGTAACATCATACTGGTATAAAGATAGATAAATAGACCAGTGGAAGATGATAGAGAACCTAGAAACAGACCTGCTGGTCTTCTGATTCAGGACAAAGGTGACATTGCACTTCAGAGAGGAAAAGGCGTTTTCATTAAATGATGTTGATGTATTTGGGTACTGTGAAAATTACTTATCGTAACGTTTACCATGCAAACATTTATTCCAAATGAGTTGCAGATCTAATTGTGAAAGAAAAATCAGTTCTTGAGAGAAAGCCTAGGTGAATGTCCTTTTGATTTTGTGCACTAATAAAACATTAACATTTAAAACAGGCCAATAACATTGTATCTCATTACTATTAAGAAAATTTATTCATCAAAAAGACCCCAGTAATAGAGTAAATAGATAATTCACAGATCTGGAAAAAATAAGGAAACATATCCAGAAATATAAAGAAGTAGTTTCACAATAAAAAAAGAAAGGACCAATATCTCTATAGAAATATAGGCAGAAGTCTTTGAAAGGTACACTCAGCTGGGCACAGTGTCTCCCAACTGTAATCCCGACTGTAATCCCAGCACTTTGGGAGGCAGAGGCGGAAGAGGAGGTGAGAGAATTGCCTGAGCCTTGGGGTTTGAGACCAGCCTGGGCAGATTGACCGAGGTCTTGTCTCTTCAATAACTAAAAAAATTAGCTGGGTTTGGTAGCATGTGCCTGTAATTGGCATGTGCCTGTAGTTCCAGCTACTTGGAAGACTGAGACAGAAGGATCATTTGAGTCCAGCAGGTCGAGGCTGTGGTAGCTGTGAGCATGCCACTGCCCTCCAGTCTGGGAAACAGAGTGAGACATCCACTCAAAAAAAAAAAAAAAGGTACACTAAGTGTTGGCAAGAATGTGAAGCAGCCCATGTCTCATAGATATCATTTTCATTGGCAGTAGAAACTGGTACAACCATTTGGGAAGACTTTTTGGCAGTATCTACCTGAACCCCATAACCCAATAGTTGCAATTCTATGTTTACACAGGAATTTTTCATCTATCCCCAAAGGAATTGTACAAAAAATAAGTATAAGAATGTTCATAGAAGTGCTATTTCCAGTAGCTCTACACTGCAAACTACCCAAATGCCCATCGGCCAGACAGTAAGTATTATTTGGCAATGAGAAGGAATGAACTAAGCATTTAATAGAATAATGTGTATTTGTCTCAGAACAGAACTTAAGAAGCTAGACTCAGTACTTGCTGGATGCTTACTTGTATATAAAGCTCAAAAATAGGCAAAACTCATTGGTGGTGTTCGTGGTCAGGCCTAGTGATTAACATGAGGGTGGTTCATAATTGGAAGAGGGCATGAAGACCACAGGCTGCTGGTCGCAGTTTCTTGTTCTGAGTGCTGGTTACATAAGTTAAATTTTTGCAAACTGAGCAGAACATACTGGGTACTCTTTGGTGTATATGTTATATATCAACAAAGAGTTTTAAAAAGGAAAAAGAAGTACAGTCCTCCCTCTGATGTGTTTCCTTTTCTTCATATTGTAGTGGGCCCTTTTGTGGACTCAGGGAGAGCCTCAGTGTCCTTTAGCCAGGAGGAGATTCTGTTCCTTTTGTTAGACAACTCTGTCCACACCCTTGGTTAAATGTCTCCCCATAGTTCAGCTCAGCTGTCACTGATGTGAAACAGAAGCTCGTAAGTGCAGCTGTTCTCTCCCAAGCTTCCCAGGGGGAACAATGGTTGTTAAAGTTATGGTCTTTAATGGACTTTCCTCCTGAGATACAGGCCATATTTAAAATGAGCTGGAATGTGAGCTACAACTTAACTGAGCAGTGGCCAGGCAAAGTTAGCCCTTTGAGGGGCTGTCAAGCTTGAAAGGAAGACTTTTCTTAAGTGAGCAGAAATTCAGAGAAACTGCCTTCGGAAGATAACTTCATTTTGACAGACAATTTAAAGAAAGGCTTTGAAGGAAAGTTAGAATTCAAGAATATTGTCATTTAACTTGGGATCAACTACATGCAACACTGCAAATAAGAAAAGAAACAGTGATTCTCAAGGTTGGGACACTTTTTACATGTTTATGGAGAAGAAAACATTGACACAGTTCTGACATATTTGCACTTTAATTGGGGATTAAATTGTGCTAATTGCTGAAATAAATAAGGGATTGCCTTTACACCTTGGAGTCTATTTTGATATCTCTTTCTGTCATGTCCTATCTCCCCAGATTAAATTCCAAAATCCTGCTGGTTTTACCTACACATATATCCAAAATCTGACCACTGTCTCTGCTGTGGTTACCTTTGACCCTAGTCCAAACCACTAGCATTTCTCACCCGGGTTTTGGCCATGGCCTCCTTATGACTGTCTTTTGCTTCTGACCCTTCCTTATAGGAAGAGATGATTCTTTCAAACTGAGTCATTCTCCTTTTAGTCTTAAAAGGTCTCAGTGATCCCTTTAAACTTGGTGGAAGAGTCAAAATTATAACATGGCCCATCAGATTTACCTGACTTGACCACGTTGTACATGCCACCACATATCCACCTTTAGAAAACACTCTTGCCCCAGATACCCCATGGTTAGGGCACTACTCAAATATCGTTTTCTCACTAAGCTTTTCTTGAACAACGTCTTTGATATTGAACCCCAATCCTCCTTCCAAGATACGCTTTCACTTTTTTCTTGCTTTTCCTCCACAGCAATTTGCATGATCTCATATATTATGTAATTTTGTTGTTTATGTTGTTGATCCTTTTCTACCCATTGGAAGATAAGCTCTAAGAAGGCAGGAGTTTTGTCTGTGGGCTCACTGCTGAATGCTCAGTGCCTGCAGCAGTGCTTGGCATGGGATTAGTGATCAGAAGTACTTGCTGAAAGGTTATTATGAACATTGACAAGAGAAGGCTTGACACCGTGCTATTAAAATGGGCCTAATATTAAGACGTTTTGAATTTGGTGTTATTTTTATTCTTAGTGCTTATGTAAAAGTTTAAAAAGTACATTTAGATTGTTAGTCAACTAGTTTTGTTCTAGATTGAATTAGTTGTTTGAAAATCTTGAGTTTTACTTTAACCTTGTGCTTTCTTTTTCCCAACAGTTGCCCATTTTATATAATGGTATATAGAAATTTTCATTTGAATTCTCACTGAAATCGGGCCAGTTTATCTACTCTGAAAGGCAAAGAGAAATTGAAGTTTATAGTAAACTTCAGCTATCTGCAGTTTCTTTTTTTGTGCATTCTTTTTTATTTTAAAGACATGGGGTATAATTCAGGATTAGGTATACAAGTGGTCATCGTACAGGTAAAGTTAGGGCCTCCCTTTGGTCCCCACTTTGCCTAGTTTGAGATCAAGTTTGAGATCAGGTACCCTTATTGTGCTCTCTCCTGCCCCCAGCAGTATTCCACTACTGCCAATCCCTTTCTTATAAAATTATGGTAAATGTTCAGGGTCTGCTTGTGAGTAAGAACATGTGGTACTCCATTCTTTGTTTCTGTGATAGATCACTGAGTATGATAGACTCATCCAAGTTGCTATGAAGTCCATATGTTTGTCCTTGATGGCTTTATAATATTCCATTGTGTATATGTACCACGTTTTTCTTTCTTTCTTTTTTTCGAGTTGAAATTTCACTCCGTTTCCCAGGCTGGAGTGTGGTGGCACACTCATGGCCACCTGTGTGTCAAACTGCTGGATTCTGGTGATCCTTCTGCCTCAGCCTTCCAAGTAGCCAGAATTACAGGCATGTACTACCATGCCTGACTAATTTTTTGACTTACTGTAGAGGTGAGGTCTCACATATACCACATTTTAAAAATCCAATCCAGTTTCGGTGGGCAGCATGGTTGCCCATCATGGGCAACCGGGCTTAGGTGGTATCTCAACATGGTTTTGATTTGCATTTCTTTGATGATTGGTAAGGCTGAGCACTTTTCCATGTGTCTGTTGGCCATCCATATATCTTTTGAGAAGTGTCTCTTCATGTCTTTTGATCACTTTTTAATGGGACTGGTTTTTTTTTTCCTTTTGGGACTTTCAGTTCATTGTAGAACATGAGTGTTAGGCCTGTGTCAGGTATACAGTTGGCAAATAGACTTTCCCATTCTGTGGGCTGTCTCCCCTCTCTATTGATAGTTTCTTTTGCCTTGTAGAAGCTTGTCAGTTTGATGAGGTCCCACTTATCTATCTTATATCTTATGGCATGGGCACTTGGAGTTTTTATCAGGAATTGGTTGTCAGTTCCAATTTCCATAAGGGTGTCTCCTGCGTTTTCTTATAGTTTGAGGTTTTACATTTAGGTCTTTGATCCATTTAGAGTTGATTTTTGTGTATGGTGATAGGTAGGGGTCCTGTTTCAATCGTCTGCATATGGTCAGCCTGCTTTCTCAGCACAATTTACTGGATAGGTTCTCCTATCCCTAGTTGTTGGTGGAGGCTTTGTCTATAATGAGTTGGTTGAGCAATTGAGGTTTTGCTTCCAGGATCTGTGTCCTGTTCTGTTGGTCTGTATGCCTATTCTTGCACTAATACCAGGCAGTTTTATAATAGCCTTAAAGTTTAAAGTCTATAATTGTGATATGTCCTGCTTTTTTCTTTTGCTAAGGATTGTTTTGGCTATTCATGGTCATTTATATTTCCATATTAATTACTGTATTGCCATTTACAGGTCTGAGAAGAATGATGTTGGTAACTTAATGGGTATTGCATTGCATCTGTAGACTACCTTTTGTAGGATGAATATCTTAACAATGTTGATTCTTCCAATCCATGAGTATGGAATATTTTTCCATTTGTTTGTGTCTTCTTGGATTTCTTTGAGCAGTATTTTGTAGTTTTCATAGTAAAGGCCTTTCACTTCTCTGGTTAGGAAGATGCTAAAGTATTTCATTTTTTGTGTGTCTATTGTGAATGGGATTATGCTTTTTATTTTGTTCTCTGCCAACTTGTTGATGTATAGGAATGTGATGTCTTTTGCACTTTTATTTTGTATCCTGAGACTTTGCCAAAGAACTTTATCAGTGAAAGCAGATTTCTGACAGATTATTTTGGACTTTTGCAGTATAGGATTATATTGTTAGCAAAGAGGGATAACTTAATTTCCTCTTTTCCTATTTAGATATCCCTGATTTCCTTCTCTTGTCTAATTACTGTAGCTAGGACTTTCAATACAATGTTGAACAAGAGGAATGAGAGTGGGCAGTGTTTGTCTTGTTCCAGTTTTTAGGGGAAATGTTTCCAGTTTCTGTACATTTAGCATTATGCTTCCTGGCTGTGGGTTTATCATAGATAGTGCTTGCTGTTTTGAGGTATGTTCCTTCTATGCCTAGGTATTGGAGGGTTTTTATCAAGAAGGATGCTGGATTTTACCAAAACCCTTTTCTGCATCTAATGACATAATCATGTGGTTCTTGTTTTTGCATCTGTCAATATATTTAATTAATTGCATATATGGTCTTGAGGATATTGAACCAGCCCTGCATCCTGGGGATGAAACCTACTTGGTCATGGTGGATGATTTTTGAGATGTGTTGTTGGATCCGATTTGCTAGAATCTGTTGGGAG
>NW_007155069.1:0-694 GCF_000164805.1 Carlito syrichta | reverse complement strand
CGGTTTTTTATCAAGAAGGATGCTGGATTTTACCAAAATCCTTTTCTGCATCTAATGACATAATCATGTGGTTCTTGTTTTTGCATCTGTCAATATATTTAATTAATTGCATATATGGTCTTGAGGATATTGAACCAGCCCTGCATCCTGGGGATGAAACCTACTTGGTCATGGTGGATGATTTTTGAGATGTGTTGTTGGATCCGATTTGCTAGAATCTGTTGGGAGCCAACATCTATAGCTTCATGGCTGAGGCCTGTAAAGGCCCATCTGGAAGATCGCCTCTGACATAGGATATCAGTTATACCTATAATATTGGCATGTGATTAGTGACCAGTGTGCATACATGGCAGGAAAATTTATAAGTAAATCTCTATACACCTGATGGAAAGTTGCACAGTAGAATTATTTTATATGACCTTGTCCCTTCTAAGTTGTACTTTTTTCTAGATATTTTTAAACTTCTATTTCCTTGTAGACTGGTTAGTCAGCTCTTGTTCCCAAAGGCAGTTTCTCCTAGGATTAAGATTAGAAACTGAATTATCATAATAGTTTTATTGCCCTGCCCCTAGCCAGACAGGACGTTTTTCTAGTTCTGTTACATGCCGAGGCTCTGTTTGCTTCAGCCCGTGGTCATTGTCATGGTAACGTGCAACCCATTATCCATGAGTGTGACAGCTACTATTTGATTTTT
>NW_007155068.1:0-799 GCF_000164805.1 Carlito syrichta | reverse complement strand
TACGTTAAATCGTAATAGGATAATAGTATAACTGACAGTAAAGTCATTTAACTAAACTTATAGATTATAGTATAGTGTTAAGTTGATGATATTAATTGTTAAAAATATTGGGAATCAGTGAACTTGGATTGAACCTAGAGTTAACTTAGAAAAGTTTTTTGTATTAATCAGGGTATAGAACAAAGTGTATAATATGAATGATTCATTGAACATTATGGAAAACACTTCGAACGATTTGTATTGAAATTGTGCACCTGTGACCTTAATGTAAGCATGGCAGGCATCATGGAATTCGAATTGTTTGCTTGGATATTGCAGATCTCGTGGTGGTCTTGTGATGCATAGTTTGTAAAGCACGGAACTTGTACGCCCCCAGTGATTATCACACTGCTGGAGGGTATAGAAAATGGTATATAAGTTGGAAGGAGTCCGAATAAAATTGGACTTCAGTCCTGCTCAGACTGTTCCCAGAAGAACTGCCTCCGAGTAGTCTCTTCTCACTGTCCAGATTCTCTGGTGCGGGTCCTAACCCACCCTTGGTCAGTGCTGGTCACCGACAGAGATTGTCCAGCAATTCCACTTCTGGATATATACCAAGAGAAGTGAAAGTAGAAACTCAAGCGGATATTTGCACATCCATGTTCAATAGCATCATTGTTCACATTAGCCAAAAGATAGAAGCCACCCAGTGTCCATGAATGAATAAACAAAATGTGGTATATATGTATATAATGGAATATTATTCAGCCTGAAAAAGGAAGGAAATTCGGACACATGCCAGAACTATAAGGACATTATA
>NW_007155067.1:0-344 GCF_000164805.1 Carlito syrichta | reverse complement strand
CCCCAGGCGGTCAGTGCCCCTCATCTCATCCACTCAGGGGTCTGGCCTCAGGTCACTAACTGACACAGTACGAAGCACTTTGTGGTGACCGTCGCTCTGCAGAGTGTCTTGGGAGCCTGTGACCTGGGGAGGAGACATTGTTGCCATCCAGCCCGGTGCATGGCAGGCTGGCTGTAACCATCTCCACAGGGTTTGAGGAGCCTCTGCTTTCCTCTCTCAGCTTCTGAAGGGTTTCCTTCCTTCCTCACTCTCAGCCCACAGGCGGATTTTCCTTCCTCTGAATGTTTTTGTGAGGACCATAGAGTGTTTTCAAGTTGGAACTGTGTGAGAAATTAACTTTTTTT
>NW_007155066.1:0-652 GCF_000164805.1 Carlito syrichta | reverse complement strand
TATCTAGCTACCTACCTAGCTAGCTAGCTGGCTAGCAAGCTGAGTTAACTAGCTAGCTAGTTGACTTAACTTGCTGACTTTAACTAGCTTGCTACCTAGCTAGCCAACTGACTTAACTGGCTGACTTAACTAGCTAGCTACCTAGCTAGCCAGCTGACTTATGTAGTTAGCTAACTAGCTAGCTGCCTAGTTAATCAGATGATGTAAGAAGTTAATTGCCTAGCCAGCTAGCTGACTTAACCAGCTAGCTAATGAGTTAGCTTACTCATTAGCTAACGTGCTAGCTAGCTAACTTAATTAGCTGACTTAACTCATTAGCTAACTAGCTAGCTAGCTGAGTCAACCAGCTGACTTATCTCATTAGCTAACTAGCTAGCTAGCTGACTCAGTCAGCTGACTTAACTCTTTAGCTTACAAGCTAGCTAGCTGACTAAATCAACTGATTTAACTCGTTAGCTAACTAGCTAGCCAGCTGACTCAACCAACTGACTTATTCCATTAGCTAAATAGCTAGCTAGCTAGGTGACTCAAGCAGCTGACTTAACTCGTTAGCTAACTAGCTAGCCAGCTGACTCAACCAGCTAACTTAACTCGTTAGCTAACTAGCTAGCCAACTGATTTAACCAGCTGAATCAACTAGTTAGCCAACTAG
>NW_007155065.1:0-690 GCF_000164805.1 Carlito syrichta | reverse complement strand
CTTCACTCGTTAGCTGACGAGTCAGCTGACTGACTCTGCCAGCCGATTTAATTCGTTAGCTGACCAGTCAGCCAGCTGACTCCAACAGCTGATTTAACTCATTAGCTGACGAGCCAGTCAACTGACTCCACCAGCCGACTTAACTTGTTAGCTGATGAGCCAGCCAGCTGACTCTGCCAGCCAACTTAATTCGTTAGCTGATGAGCCAGCCAGCTTACTCTGCCAGCCGACCTAACTCATTAGCTGACAAGCCAGCCAGCTGACTCCACCAGCTGACTTAACTCGTTAGCTCACTACCCAGCCAGCTCACTCCACCAGTCAACTTAACTCGTTAGCTCACTAGCCAGTCAGTTGACTCCACCAACTGACTTAACTCGTTAGCTCTCTAGTCAGCCAGTTGACTCATCCAGCTGACTTAACTCGTTAGCTCACTAGCCAGCCAGCTGACTCAACCAGTTGACTTAACTCGTTAGCTGACTAGCCAGTCAGCTGACTCAACCAGCTGACTTAACTTGTTAGCCGACTTGTTAGCCAACTGATTAAACAGCTGACTTAGCAAGTTAGCTGACTAGCTAGCTTGCTGACTTAACCAGCTGACTTAGCTAGTTAGCTGACTAGGTAGCTAGCTGACTTAACCAGCTGACTTAGCTAGCTGACCTTACTAGTTAGCTAGCTGACTTAGCTAGCTGA
>NW_007155064.1:0-396 GCF_000164805.1 Carlito syrichta | reverse complement strand
TCCTCCTGCTGGGCTTAGGTGATCCTCTCAACTCAGCCCACCGAATGTCTAGAGCCACATGCCTGCACCACTATGACCTGCTAATCTTTGGATTTATTTTTGATGGCCAAGACAACATCTCGCCCTATGTCCCGGGTTGGTGTCAAACTTGCAGGCTCAGGCCATCCACACACGTGGCCCCTGTAGGGCTTGGATGCCAGGTTGTGTCCCTGAGCCAAGCCTGTGGTTGTGGTGGTTGTGGTGGTGGTTGGTATTATTATCCTAAGTCTGAGTCCTACTCTGTCGCAGAGTACAGCCGCCCACTCTCGGCCACCGCAGGGCTCTAGCAATCCTCCTCCCATGGCCTCCTGAGTGGCCAGAATGACAGCCGCATGCCACCACACTCAGATCATTTTT
>NW_007155063.1:0-791 GCF_000164805.1 Carlito syrichta | reverse complement strand
CAAGACCCAATACTACAAAAAAGTGGTTTTAATTAGTCGGGCATTGTAGCCCACACCTGTAGTCCTAGCTACTCAGGAGGCTGAGGTGGAAGGATCACTTGAGCACAAAAGCTTCAAGTTACAATGAGCTATGATAGCACCACAGTACTTCAGACTGGACAATAAGCAAGAAACTATCTCAAATAAATAATAATAATCATAAATATGCATTTATATTTCTACTGGCTGATAGACTACATTTTTTAAAGTTCTTAAGGCATATTTCAATCCAAGTCACATTGAGAATGCACTCCAATATTTGGAAATTGATACCACATCTTTACAATTGTGACTTGTGTTGTGTTGAATGTGTGAGAGCAGGTGTCTTTTTTTTTTTTTTGAGTTGGAGTCTCACTCTGTCACCCAGACTGGAGTGCAGTGGCCACTCCCGGCCACCACTATCTCGACCTGCTGGGCTCCGGCAATCCTTCCACCTCAGCCTTCCAAGTAGCTGGAACTACAGTCACGCGCTACCACGCCAGGCTAATTTTTGACTTACTGTACAGATGAGGTCTCGCCAAGTTGCCCAGGCGGGTCTCGAAACCGCGAGCTCAGGCAATTCACTCACCTCAGTCTCCCAAAGCGCTGGGATTACAGGCTGAGCCACCAAGCCCGGCTTGGTGTCTTTTTAACATACTGACCTCTGTTCCTTTGAGTGGATACCTATTAGTGGCATTGCTGAATCAAATAGAAGATCTACTTTGAGTTGTTTGGGAAATCTTCATGCCATTTCCACAGAAGTTGTACTAATC
>NW_007155062.1:0-8048 GCF_000164805.1 Carlito syrichta | reverse complement strand
TCTCCCAGCACCATTTGTTGAGCAGGGTGTCTTTTCCCCAGTGTATGTTTTGCTGCTTTGTCAAGGATCAGCGGACTGTAGGTATTGGAGTTTTTTCCGGATTCCCTATTCTTTTCCTTTGGTCCATGTGTCTGCTCTTGAACGAATACCATGCTGTTTTGGAAACTACAGTCTTGTAGTATAGTTGGAATTCAGGTATTGTGATGTTTGTAGCTTTGTTCTTTTTACATACGATTACTTTGGCTATTCTGGTTCGTTTGTGATGCCATATGAATTTTAGGATTTTTTTTAATAATTCTGTGAAAAATGACATCAATAGTTTGATAGGGATTGCATTAAATCTACATATTACTTTGGGTATATGGTCATGTTAACAATGTTGATTCTTCCGATCCATGAGCATGGGATGTTTCTCCATTTGTTTGTGTCCTCTATAATTATTTTCATCAGAGTTTTGCAGTTCTCCTTGTATAGATCTTTCACCTCTTTGATTAAATATATTTATTTTGTAAAGATATTTGTGCTTTTTAGCTGTTATTGTAAATGAAGTTGAGTTCTTGATTTGATTCTCGACTTGGTCACTATTGGTTATGGCAGTGCTACTGATTTGTGTGTGTTGATTTTGTGTCCCGAAACTTTTCTCAATTCATTTATCAAATCCAGGAGTTTTTTGGTGGCATCTTTGCATCTTTGAGATTCTCTAGGTACAAGATGGCATCATCAGCACACAGAGAGAGCCTGATTTCTTCTTTTCTAATTGAGATACCCTTTATTTCTTTTTCTTGCTTGATTGCTCTGGCGAGCAGTTCCAGTAGTATGTTGAACAGAGGCACTGGAAGTGGGAATCCTTGCCTTGGCCTAGATCTGAGGAGGGAAGAGCTCAACTTTTCTATACTCAAGATGACATTGGCTGTGGGTTTGTTGTATAGGGCTTTTATTATTTTGAGGAATGATCCCTCTGTGTATTTTTTCCTAAGAGTTTTTATCATGAAGGAATACTGGATTGTATCAAATGCTTTTTCTGCATCTATTAAAATGATCATATGCATTTGTTTTTAATTCTGCTTACATAGTGAATCACGTTAATTGACTTGCATATGGTGAAACACCCTTCTATCTCTGGATAAAACCAACTTGGTCATGGTGTTTTGTTTTTGTTTTTGTTGTTGTTGTTTCAATGTGCTGTTGAACTTGTTTTGTAATATTTTTTGAAAACTTTACCATCTGGTTTCTGTTGTTGTGTCTTTTCCTGGCATTGGTGTCAGAGTGACATGTTCTTTGTAGAATGAGTTTGGGAGAAGTCCCATGTCTTCATCTTGTGGAATAGCTTCAGTAAAACTGGTACCAGTTCTTCTTTGAAGCTCTGGTCGAATTCAGTGTGATTCCATCAGGATCTGGACTTTGTTGTTGCAGGGAGACTTCTAATTGTTGTTTCAATCTTGTTACTTTTATTGGTATGTTCAGGGTCTCTATTTGTTTCTAATTCAAGGTTGGGGGATCGTATGTCTCCAAGAATTTTTCCATTTCCCTTAGGTTGTCTAGTTTGTTTACATAGAGGTGTTCATGATAGTCTCAGATGATCTTTTAAATCTCTATCATATCACTTGTAATGTCTCCATTTGCATTTTTCATAGAGCTGATTTGAATCTTCTCTCTTTGTTTCTTAATTAATTTAGTTTTTGGTCTGTGAATTTTGTTTATCTTATTAAAGAATGTACTTTTTGTTTTATTGATGCTTTGTATTTTTTTTCAGCATTTTATATGCTTTAGTGAAAGTTGACAAGAACAGCAGTTAAATACAGTGACAGCTTACAGCTATGTTGGAAACATGCCCAGAAACATATGCATGTAACTACTGTCCAAAAAGACTATGCAGAATCCCTATGGGAAATCCATTTCATTAGCCAGAAGTGAGCATTTGTATTCAAGCAGCTCAATCGAAAGACTTCAGTGAACAGGGATCTACTTCAGAATATTCAGCAGCTAGAAGATTTTAGATTACACAAAGTGAGTAACTGCCAAAACTCAAAATATCTCTATGAGTGGTTTTTGTCATGTAGCAGTTTTTATGTAGATCTACATATAAAATACAGTCCACACCGCTTCAGACAGTCATAGAAACAGCTGAATGTCAATCTGTAGCAACCTAAATAGTGGTGACAATCCTCATCTGTACAAAATAGTTAAAATACATACATAAATATACAATAAGCAAAACAATCCTCATTTAAGATACCCTAGGTCCCAGCTACCTTTCTCCATTTTGACACTCTCAGTTTTGTGTTATCCACTATTTCAGAAACAGGCAAATGTTATTGTTTTCTATGAATTTTGGTGACAGTTTCAACGTGTAGGATGAATTCTGTCCCCCTCATTCTAGTCTTTACTTTTACCCCCCTTTCCAGTTCCTCTGGGAGAGGAGTAAGAAGTCCAGTGAAGAGGCGGCTTCACAACCCGTTGGAGCTAACCCAAAGGAGGACACTAGGCAAGCAGGAGGGTGAACTCTTGAGGGGGAGGTGGGGGCAGAGGGGATGGAAGGCACACGACTCCTCAGCAAGAATGAAACATTTTCTCACACACCTGCCAAGCTGCAGGAGGTCCCAGGACAACCAGGCCAATTCTCTGATTGACCTTTAATTGACACAAATATGATACTTCAAGCCCAAAGTACATGAGTGCTTAATGCTGGAAAAAAGAGAGCATGGCATATGTCAGTCTCGTGTCTCTCTTTTTATTTATCATCATTTTTGAGTTGGAGTTTCACTCTGTCACCCAGGTTGGAGGGCAGTGGCACGTTCACAGCCACCACAGCCTGGACCTGCTGGGCTTAGGTTATCCTTCCGTCTCAGCTTTCTAAGTAGCTGGAACTACAGGCACGTGCTACTACAATCGGCTTGTTTTTTGATTTATTGTAGAGTGGAGGTCTCTCTAATTTGTCCAGACCGGGCGCAGCGAGTTATGAAATGGGTGCCCGTGGAGGCAAATTCTCTCTAGCACATCTCTCCATCTGTTCAGTTCATTCTCAGCAGTCAATTCTGCAGACACAGGCGGTTATGCAGTGGGTACTGAGCCCTGTGACTCTGGCTGCTGTGTGGTCCCAGAGACTGCATTGTGGCAGCAGGGAAGCAAGTCTGCTGGCCTGGAACTGGGCGAGCTGCTCAGGACTGGCCAGCGACTTCGCCAGCTTGTTCTCCTGCTCCAGCTGTGAGTTCTTCTCTAGGAGTTCTTTGATTCATTATTTGAGGACTTCCACCTTCTACCTAACCACATACATCAAATAGCTTTTCACCAGATTCATAGCTTGCTCGATTTTGTTGTCAATAGCTTCCACACTTGCTCCAGAGGAAATTTCAGGGAGTCAGCCTCTGGCCCAGAGCTGCCAGTCCTACAGTTGAATGGCAAAAGTGTTTCTTCAAATTCAAATTAATCGAGTTTGCTCTGATTTTCCTCATTGTTTCTCTGCTAGGATCGGGTTGATTTGTTTGTGTTTTTCTAGTTCCTTGAAATATGATGCTAGGTTGTCGATATGCAATCTTTCAGCTTTAGTAATGCAGGCCTAAAACACTACAAATTTTCCTCGAAGTCCTGCTTTGGCTGTATCCCAGAGGTTTTGAAATTTGTTTCATTGTTGTCATTCATTTCAAGGAATTTTAAAATTTGCATCTTGATTTCGTTTTTGACCCAAGTGTCATTCAGGAGCAGCTTGTTTAATATCCATGTTTTCTTGTTTGGTTTGCAAGTCATCTTTGGGTTAATTTCTAGTTTTACCTCACTGTAGTCTGAGAAGTTCCTTGTTACGATTTCAAAAAAATTGTTTTGAGTTGGGGGTCTGGTGGTAACAAATTCCCTCAGCATTTGCTTGGCTGTGAAGGACTTTATATTTTTGTCATTGATGAAACTGAGTTTTGTGGGATACAAAATCCTTACTGACTGTTATTCTGTTTGAGAAGATTTCTTGTACAGTTTCTTCTGAGAAGCCTACTGTTAGTCTGATAGGTTTACCTTTGTAAGTAATTTGATGCTTTTGTCTAACTGCTCCCAAAATTCTTTACGATGTCATTTACCTCAAACATGAATCATTTCCCTCAAACATGAATCATTTCTTTGTGTTAGAAATATTCCACATCTTCTAGCTACTTAGAAATATAACATAAAATAGTGGTAACTATAGTCACATTACTGTGCTACCAAACACTAGAACTCATTCATTCTTCTAACTGTGTTTTTGTTCCTGTTAACCAACCACTCTTCATCTCTTCTTCCCCACTTCCTTTGTCAGCCTCTGGTAACTATCATTCTTTCTTTGCCTTCCTTGGGATCAACGTGTTAACTCCCGCATAAATGTGAGAACATGTGACATTTGTTGTTCTATGCCTGACTTATTTCACGTAAGGTATTAAATATATGACATTTCCCTTTCCTTCAATTGTATTTGAATTCTCTCTGTGTCACTCTTGTTTTTGTTCTGAGTGACCAATGAGTGTCTCTTAGGAAATGGATCCTTGGTCAGATTCAGTAAGAAGACTAATGCAGCTGTGTGTTCTTTCATCATATTCATCCCTACAGACATAATCTGAAACCGCACCATAGAGCTAATTCTCCAAGAAGAAAGAGGGGAGAAAATTGTGGAGTTAGTCATACTTGTGGGACTTTTGGGCCACAAGAAAGGTCACTGGTGAATCAACTCACTCTGGGCCACAAAAGATGGCAATTTGCATGATACCCGTGAAGGTGGAAGCAGTGAGGAATATGCATGATGCCCTGCTCTATGAACTTTGTCCCAACTTTTCCTCTTCATCTTAGTTTCACATACTTGATAGGCAGTCATATGCTAATCAACAATGTTCTAAGATTAGATTTTGAAGAGGAAGGAAATGAGGAGTTCAGACAGAAACATGGAAAGGCAGCCACAGTTTCTACAGTCCTTTACTGGCTTCCTCTGTAAATTCCTTCAGATTTTTCTCTCTGCTGCCTGAAACACTCTCTTGAGTGACTCTTACTTATCTTAAAACTTAACTTAACAGGTAAACAAATGCACAGAGCCCTGAGAAGTGTCCTCTTTGGTCAAGAGTTTAAGAGACCAGTGCCCTGTTTGGGGCCACCATGGTCTTAGTCCAGTTGTCATGTTTTTAGGCTGAAAACATCTTTTCAGCACTCTGTAAAGTCAGAATTTTAGAAAACATTTCATGTTCACACATTTGACACAGATGTACACATAAAATGATTAAAAGATTATGATTAATTGATATAAAAATAATTTTTAATTTAAATTATATTGTTAGATTTCCTCATTAGCATATTCCTTTACACAAACAAATCTACAAATGAAGTTGTAGCAAATATTTGTTATTTTTTACTTTTCTATCCAGACTGTGAACCCATCTCCCATATTGGGGAAATTCTCTACTTGATCAGTCATGGTGAGAAACAGACTCGGCACCACAGAAGAAGCTGACATTTCCAAAATTCATTTTCCTTTCCTGTTCAAATGCACCCGGACAGTTTTCAATTAGAAGCTAGCACGTAAAAAAAAAGATTCACCTTAAAGATAACTTTCTAATGCAAGCAATAGTTGTAGAAAAATTCTGTTCCATAGACAGCTAATTATTATCAAGAAATTGCTAGAAATAGTAAAGGTTCCGAGCAGGCAGAGTTAGAGTTAGTGGCATGATATTAATGGCTATAATGAATGTGAGTATAGATGGCTTGCTTCAGTTGATGCTAGAAGGGACTGTTGCTTGCAACCAAAGAATCCAAACGAATGCAACCTCCACGTTTTAAGCATTCTTATAGATCTGCACAAAGCACTTTCAGATGCATTTAATCTTCACAACGACAACTTTAAGGAAGGTATCTTTATCCCCACTATACAAATGACAAAATTAAGAGTCAATAAAAGTGGCCAAGCATGGTGACTCATACTTGTAATCCCAACACTTTGGGAGGCTGAGGTGGGAAGATTGCTTGAGCCCAGGATTCCAAACTAGCCTAGGCAGCACAGTGAGACTTCGTCTCCATAAAGTAAATTTTAAAAAATTTTTGAAAAGTGAACATATTAAAGTTAGTAGTCTGGGTACCTCTAAATCTTACTAATGGCATAGCTACTGTCAGACTTATACCTCTATATAATCAAATATGAAACTAGGCAAAACGCAAACTAAAACTGCTGGTAGACATTGGACAGTGTCTCACAGAACTCAAGAAAGCACCAGACTTACTTCTAGTTTATTACACCAAAAGAACAGAACTCAAAAAAGTTTATTATAGCAAAAAAAAAACCCCAAACCATAAAAAACAGATTCAAGAAACCACTGTACTTACTCATCAGAGTCAGCCAAAAGAAAAGACATATAAGGTGAGGTCTAAGAGGATCTCAAAAACAAAGCTCCTGAGTTCTTTCCCCTTGGAGTTGGGATGAATCATGTTCCTGGCATATTGATGTGTGACAACTTGCAGAGTATTACCAACCAGGGAATCTAACCCAAGATTAGACTGCAGAGTATTTTGGGGATTTCATGTGTTGGCACAATTGAACGAATCATTGCCTAAATCTCCAGTTATCCTCCCTAACCAGAAGTCAGGCCTGTATCACGTGGTTCAAAGCCCCAACTCTCTAATCACATAGTTAGTCCTCTAGTATGGGTGAGCCCCATCTTGAACCATCTCATAAACTATCTAGGAGCCCACCATGTGACACCTTGTTAGCATAAACTATCAGTGTCCACCATGAATACCAAGCCACACCTAACATTTGAGATATTCTAATTTGAATTCTTCTAAGGGTTAGGGGCCACATCTCAGTAATTGGGGCAAAAGACCAGCTAAATTATTTTTGGCACAGGAGAGAGATCATTGGATAGCTCTAATAATGCAAGTCAAAATCTTTACATTAAAAATATTATTAGGGAACATGATTATGGATGTTGAAAACAGAAGACCATGGGGCAAAATAGGAAATGATAGACACGGGGAACACAGTCAAAAGGAGACTGCATGCACATGATTGAAGTCATATGAAAGAGAAAAAGGATGGGACAAAGGCACAGGTGATGATAACCCAAACTTTTCTAAATATAGTTTAAAAAATTAAGACAGAGACTCAAGCCCAAAATATTCAGACAGGATGAAAACAAAAGAAACCACACCTAGAAACGTGCAGCCAAACTCCTGCAAACTAAAGATGAAGAGGAAAGTCGTAAAAGCGCAATGAGGTTAGGATGGCACATGTCTTCAGGGAAACAAGAATCATCACAAATTTAACAGAAGAAATTGTAGAAACTAACAGAAAATAATGGAATAATTTATTGAAAGTGCTGAAAGATTTAAAAAGTCACTACCAGCAATCTTTTTCATACTAGTGAAAAGTCCTTCATAATTGAAGTTGAAGATATTAACCAAACAAAATATTGGAGATAAGTCATTGCCAGTAGACATGAACTACTAAAAATATATTTTTCAGACTGAAAACAAATAGTCATTTGGGAACATGGAAGAAGAAAAAGGAATAAACAGCAGAAAAAAAGGAAAAAAGTTTGAGTAAATATGAGATAATGCAATATTTACAGCAAGAATAGTAACAAGGGATCCTGGAGTATAGGATGTATGCAGAAGTTAAATGTGTGAAATCGTAGAAGAAAAGTGGGAAGGGATAAACGAAGATAAACTGCTATAAAATTCTCAGCATCATGTGAAATATGATAAAATATTAATGCCAGGTCATGTTAATAAGAAAAGGACCTTTTTTGTAATTGAAGTTTGATAACTACAAGAATGATTTTAACAGGCAAAACAAAATAGTAAAAGAGATAAATGGAGTAATAAAAGTGCTTGTTCAAAGCAGAAAACGTCGGGAAAGGAAGAATAAAAAAACGAACAGACAAAAGAGAAACTTGTCAAATTATTTCAACCTTGATTTTGGTGATGGCTGCATAAATTGTACATAGACTTTAAAATCTTTGAATTGTTCCGTTGCAAAGATGAATTTTGGTTGTGTAAATTATACTTCCACAAAGTTACTGAAAAAAAGAATTGTTGGGACAAAAATAAAG
>NW_007155061.1:0-836 GCF_000164805.1 Carlito syrichta | reverse complement strand
CCCCACTCTGGCTATGAGGGCCCCCTCCCTCACTTCAGAGAGAAGCAGGTGCTTCTCTCTCTGAGCTGAAACCAAAATGCCTGCAGTGGTCGCTGTCGCCAAGTCACCAGTCAGTGACTGGCTTTGCTTGGTCCCAGATCAAAAATGGCGTCCTCCTCATGGCTCTGGATTTGCGTGGATGCCTGTACCTTTACCTGGTGCTTTTCCCTCTCACCGACTCTTGGCCTGCCCCCAAGTCAGCTCCAGGCCCTGGAGAAACAAGGTGTCCTCCTGTGACCTGGGTGATGCAGGACCCTGGTGGAGAGGTCTGTCTCAGAGGGAAATTTTCTGTCCTGTCCCCCACACGGGGTTGCACTCACTTTTCTCTGCTGAGGGCCATCCCTCAGTAGGCCCTCTGCCCACTTTCTCCTCCTTGGAATCTGGGATGTCCTTTGCCGTTCTGAGGAATACCCGTCTTCCTTGTTGAACTGGAGCTCACTGAGTGATCTTTCCGCACAATTTTGCTGTGTTCAGGTGGCTGAGGCACACTGAAAGCCTCTAATCTGCCATCCTGGGGAAAAATGGGTTTTCAATGTAGATTTCTCAGAACCTACTCCCAGGCAAGACTCGAATGTAATGGCTCTGGAGCAGGGCTTGGCCTCAGAATTGTTATTAAAACTCCTCGAGGTGAGTGGATTGCCTGAGCCCGTGGGTTCGAGAACCGCCTGGGCAGCGAGACCTCATCTCTACAATAAATCAAAAAATCAGCCGGGCGTGGTAGCGCGCGCCTGTAATTCTGACTACTTGGAAGGCTGAGGCGGAAGGGATTGCCAGAGCCCAGCAGTTCGAGGCTGCGG
>NW_007155060.1:0-520 GCF_000164805.1 Carlito syrichta | reverse complement strand
TTTTCTCTGCTGAGCGCCATCCCTCAGTAGGCCCTCTGCCCACTTTCTCTCCTTGGAATCTGGGATGTCCTTTGCCGTTCTGAGGAATACCTGTCTTCTTTGTTGAACTGGAGCTCACTGAGTGATCTTTCCGAACAATTTTGCTGTGTTCAGGTGGCTGAGGCACACTGAAAGCCTCTAATCTGCCATCCTGGGGGAAAATGGGTTTTCAATGTAGATTTCTAAGAACCTACTCCCAGGCAAGACTCGAATGTAATGGCTCTGGAGCAGGGCTTGGCCTCAGAATTGTTATTAAAACTCCTCGAGGTGAGTGGATTACCTGAGCCCGTGGGTTCGAGAACCGCCTGGGCAGCGAGACCTCATCTCTACAATAAATCAAAAAATCAGCCGGGCGTGGTAGCGTGCGCCTGTAATTCTGACTACTTGGAAGGCTGAGGCGGAAGGATTGCCGGAGCCCAGCAGTTCGAGGCTGCGGTGGCCGGTGGCGGCCACTGCACTCCAGTCTGGGCGACAGAGTGAG
>NW_007155059.1:0-1637 GCF_000164805.1 Carlito syrichta | reverse complement strand
CTGAGGTCATGCACATGAGTGGTAGGTGAGGTCAAGGATGTGCATGCAAATGTTGGCAGAGGACGAGGGTGTGCACTGTGTGTTGATCCAAAGAGAGGGCACATGTGCAAGAGTTAGTAGAGGCCAAGGGCACACACATGGATATCAGTGGAGGGTGATGGCAGGCATGCACGTGTCAGAGGAGTTTGTGGGTGTGCGCATAGGTGTCATCTGAGATCGAGGGAGCTTGTGTGAGAGTCTGTGGAGGCCAAGGACTCACATGTGGGAGACAGTCGAGGTTGAGGGTATGCACGCAATTGTCAGTGGAGGATGAAGGCGCATGCATTGGTGTCAGTCAAGGCCAAGGTCACACATGCAGGTGTCAGCCGAGTTCAAGACACACATGTGAATGTCAGTGAAGGCAGGTGGCACAAGCGTGGATATTGATGCAGGCTGAGGGCATGTGTGAGGGTGTCGAATAAGACTGAGGGTGTACATGCAATTGTTAACACAGGCTGAAAGAGCATGTGTGTGTCATTTGAGGCCAAGGGTGCAGGCATGAGTGTTGCCAGGGGTCATGGGAGCACATGCAAGTGTCTTCCAAGGCTTAGGGCACGTACATGAGTGTCAGTGGAGACCTCCTAAGAGTCAGCAGAGGCCAAGGGTGCTCACACGGGTGCTGGCAGAGGGTGAAAGTACACTCACAGGTGTTGGCAGAGGCCAAGGATGTGTGTACTGGTGTTGGTCAAGGCCAAGGGTGCTCACATGGAAGTCGGCAAAAAGTGAAGACATGCACATGTGCCGTCCAAGGCTAAAGGTGTGTGTGTGAATGCCAGCAGGTTTCGAGGGGACACATGTGAGTGTCAGTGGAAGCAGAAGGAGCATGCTTGGGTGTTGCTCAAGACCGAGGGCTCATGTGTGAATGGTCTAGACTGCATTGAGTGTAGACCCTCCAACTCCTCATTGCTGGTAATGCTGATCAGACATTGTCTTGAATCCATTTAAAACAAGGGCAAGCCTTTCATCTTGCTGAGATTTCTCCATTAATTTACATTTTATCAAGTCCTTACTATAAACCTGAAATGAAATTATATTTCTTCTTTCCCAGATACTTATAGATTAACATGTTGAAACAACATCCCCTAAATTTCCTAGAATTAAACAAGGGAAAAAAAGTAAGGATAAAATTTTCAAAAAGACAGAAGTCAAGGGAACCACTTGGTATTGATCACAAAGCAAAATTCCAGGACTTGGGGGACCTCCAGATGTCAGGTGGAGAATATTCAAATAAAAGAACACTCTGGAGAGTCTGATGGCAAGGAACCATCTTATCATACACTTTTCTTTCCACAGAAATGTCTTCACCCCTCGCTTTGACTCTATATCTTCTCCTCCACCTGGCTGTGATCCATCCACACATCTCCCACATTTCACACCCTCATCTGCTCTCTGCATTCCCTTCCCCAGATGTGACTTTCTTCCACCTTACTCAAGGCCCTGGGTTCTTCATTAATTTATTCACATGTTTTACCTTGTCTTGTCCACAGCTCTTAGTCTACTTCGTTCACAATTAATTTTTCTACATTTTCTTGAACATGCATAACTCTATAATGGGATTATCTTGAAGTGCTACACTCACTGCACCTAATTTGTAAATA
>NW_007155058.1:0-638 GCF_000164805.1 Carlito syrichta | reverse complement strand
TTATTTTATTCTAAAATTGTGGGATAAAATTCAGGGTTAGGTATACAAATATTCAATGTGTAGTTACCCCTGTTGATGAAGTGTGCCTTCCCTTCTTCAGGCAGATTTCCTCTACTGCCAATCCTACCTCCCCACCACCGCTTGCCCACAATTTACAATTTTTACAAAGCTTATTTTCAAATGACAGAAATTCAACAATATTTAAACATTGATGTACCAAGCAATCAGTCTCTGCCCAGCTATTTTTTCTAAAGAAGGTGTGTATAGAATCTTTTAAGGCAAATTCATTGTATTTCAATTGACCAGAAACAATATTACATTTATATGGGGTACAAAGCAATTTTGTGATAATGCATACATTATGCAGTAAATATAACAGCCCAATTAGCATATTAATTACCTCATGCTCTTATCAGTCTTGTGGTGAGAACATTTTAACCTTTTGCAAATATACAGTATATATCTAATGTAGTTTCAGGCTCTGTGATGTTGTTTGTTTTTTGTTTTTTTGTGTTCCATTATATTGCCTTTTCTCCTTTTTTTTAAAGAAGTTAATCCATATTGTTTAGCTTATTCATTTTTAGGCAAACCAAATATTAACAGATGAATTAATACAAATCATTCTCAACTCTTCCAAA
>NW_007155057.1:0-714 GCF_000164805.1 Carlito syrichta | reverse complement strand
GGTTGTGCAGGTATCTTTTTTATGAAATGAATAAATTTCCTGTCGTATATTTCCAGAAGAGAGATTGCTGAGTCATATAGAAGATCAATTTCTAGTTCTTTTGGAGATCACCGCACTGCTACTTATGGATGTTGAACTGGGTTAGCAATCCCACTAGCAGCATAGAAGCATTCTCTTTTCTGTGCATCCTCACCAGCATCTGTTGTTTTTTGTTTTATTATTGATAGACATTCTTACTGTTTAATTGATATCCCAATGTGGTTTTGATTTGAGTTTATCTGATGATTAGTGAGACTGATAATTTTTATGTCTTTTGACTGCTCTTATGACTTCCTTTGGGAATAGTTTATTCATATATTTTGCCCACTTTTTAATGGGGCAGTTTGTTATTTCCCTTTCAGCATGTTTGACTTCCTTGTGGATATTGGTTGTGAGGTCTTTTTCAGATATGGAATTGTCAGATAGTTTTTCCATTCTTTGGACTTTCTCCCCACTCTTGTTGGTTTCTTTACCTTTGCAGAACGTTTTTAGTTTGATGAAGTCCCACTTGTCTATCTTGTCTCATAACATGGGATTTGGGGGTTTTAATTTAATTAGAGTTATAGTATTGCAGATGTTAAAAGAGCCCTGAATCCTGGGAGTGAATCCTACTTACTCATGGTGGGTGATTTTTTAGATGAATTTTTGGATCCAGTTAGCAAGAATCTTGTTGAG
>NW_007155056.1:0-674 GCF_000164805.1 Carlito syrichta | reverse complement strand
TCATATATTTCTCAGATGTAGTTCTTTATTTCTGTTATTTCTAAGTATGCTTTATTGAGTCTGTCTCCACTGCAATTTCATTTTGTTTCAGCTCTTGCATTTCTTGATTTTTATTCCTTCTATCAAATGATTCTCTGGTTTCTGTAAGTAACTGAGTACTGCCTTTTTATGAAATAGCCATTGTCTGTGTCCCAGTAGCTATTTTTATCTGGCACTGACTCTTTGCTGGGACTCTGATGGTTACTAACAGTTTTTCATTGAGTTTTATTTGTAGCACTTTTCTTATCTTTCTCCTTAATTCTGTTGCTCAGTTGAAAAGGTAGAAGTCCTCACTTTTGATGGGTCCTCTTCATTTGTCCCTTTTTGAGTCAGGACTCTGGGTTTGTTCAATTATAAAGCAGGATTGAGGGTTGCGAGTTGTGCTGTATCTTTACAATTTTGAGCACTTACTGGAAGTTGAGGGTTTTACAAGTGCTTTCCATCTATTGGTAGGTTACAATGTTTGCTATAAGGTGAACGGGCCAGCTGGGACTCACTTTTTTCTCTGCACATTATCACCTAAGAAGCATAAGCTTTCATTGTTCCTGAGTCCAGACTGAGTATAACAGAGACTAGAGAGAAAAACGAAGAAGGAAATGAATTACATAAAAGAGGAAAGAAAAATAGACAATAAA
>NW_007155055.1:0-1183 GCF_000164805.1 Carlito syrichta | reverse complement strand
TTTTATTCCTTCTATCAAATGATCTCTGGTTCTGTAAGTAAATGAGTACTGCCTTTTTATGAAATATCCATTGTCTGTGTCCCAGTAGCTATTTTTATCTGGCACTGACTCTTTGCTGGGACTCTGATGGTACTAACAGTTTTTCATTGATTTTTATTTGTAGCACTTCTCTTATCTTTCTCCTTAATTCTGTTGCTCAGTTGAAAAGGTAGAAGTCCTCACTTTTGATGGGTCCTCTTCATTTGTCCCTTTTTGAGTCAGGACTCTGGGTTTATTCAATTATAAAGCAGGATTGAGGGTTGCGAGTTGTGCTGTATCTTTACAATTTTGAGCACTTACTGGAAGTTGAGGGTTTTGCAAGTGCTTTCCATCTATTGGTAGGTTACAATGTTTGCTATAAAGTGAATGGGCCAGCTGGGACTCACTTTTTTCTCTGCACAATATCACCTAAGAAGCATAAGCTTTCATTGTTCCTGAGTCCAAGACTGAGTATAACAGAGACTAGAGAGAAAAATGGAAGGAAATGAATTAGATTAAAAGAGGAAAGAAAAATAGATAATGAAAAAAACATAAAGAACAAGTAAAGATAACTAGAAGAAGGAAAGAAAATAGAAAACTAACTAACAAACAAAACAATCAGATGAGATAATCAAATAAACTAAAAAAAAACAATTGATAAGGAGTTCTTAACTTTAGTAAGTCTGTTTGAGTGGAGGGGCTCTTCTTGTGACAGTTTCTCTGACTGTCAAGCTAGTACTGCAGGCTCTGTATTCTTTGTCGGAACTTAATATGTTATATTCTTTACCACTGCTGCCTTCAATTGGTAGCTGTCCATGCCTGTGTGAACAAAGGGGACTGAAATAACTTGAAACAATATCTCTTGGGATATCACCTCCTTCCTTACTCTCCCAGGTTTGTCGCAGATCTCAGGTCATCCAGTTCACAGCAGGGAAATGGGGAAATGGGGCATCCATTCTCTGCCTTGCCTTCCTGATCTCTTTTGCTTGTTCCTAGGGGTGAGGATGAGAAGGTGCACACTCACCAGCTTCCTTCCTGAGCAGTTCCACTGTCTTCATTGATTGACCAGCAACTGGCTGTGGGTAGCATGTGAATTTTCTATTGTTTTGCACCTGCTGTTATTTGACAGGCTTGTGTACTCAGGCAATAGTTTTTGAGGCCACAA
>NW_007155054.1:0-902 GCF_000164805.1 Carlito syrichta | reverse complement strand
GTCATCCAGTTCACAGCAGGGAAATGGGGAAATGGGGCATCCATTCTCTGCCTTGCCTTCTTGATCTCTTTTGCTTGTTCCTAGGGGTGAGGATGAGAAGGTGCACACTCACCAGCTTCCTTCCTGAGCAGTTCCACTGTCGTCATCGATTGACCAGCATCTGGCTCTGGGTAGAATATGAATTTTCTATTGTTTTGCACCTGCTGTTATTTGACAGGCTTGTGTACTCAGGGCAATAGTTTTTGAGGCCACAAAGACTAACCCCAATACAACACAGATATAGAACCTGATCATAAGATGCAGTTCTCTTGTTCTACAGCAGTCACCCTGGAGTACTTCTCTGGTCAGGTGTTAGAGAGTCCACTCAGTTTCTCTACAGCCTACTGTTTTTATCTCCAATGTAGTCAATAAGTTTCTCCCCAGCAGTTACCACAGTCTTTGGATCTCAGGACCCAGTGGCCGGACTCTGGAGCCCAGTCCAGGTCCCACTGTTTCCTCAGGGACTCTGCCTCAGGCTCCCACATTGCACTCCTTCTGCATCCCTCACTGCCACTGCTCAGCCCTTTGATGAGATGTAGGGTTCAGCAACCAACAGCAGTTCTCTTTGGAATTGTTCATGCTGATTTTATAAAATGGCAATCATTTTCTGCTCTCTCAGAAGCACTAGGGTCCAAGAAGAGCAGCTGTAACACCACTGACTTTACTGGGAGGGCACTGACCACTTGCTCTTGAGTCCCCATTCAGTCAGTCTCTCGCTCACACAATTGTACAGAGAAACACAAGCAGAATTGTTCATACAATCACACACACACACACAGGGACTCAGCCAGTCTGACTCACTACACTGCCATCTTCCTGGAAAATTCTCAGTTTTATACTTCTTTAAACAATATTTTATAGAT
>NW_007155053.1:0-597 GCF_000164805.1 Carlito syrichta | reverse complement strand
CTTCTCCATTTCCCTTTCTCCTTTTGGGATACCAATCAGGCATAGGTTTGGTCTCTTGATAGAATCGCACATCTCTTGTAGGCTTTGCTCTTTCTTTCTGAGTTTTCTTTCTATGTTTTTTATAGATCAGGTTGATTCTATGTTCTGGTCTTCAAGTTCTGGGATTCTTTCTTCTGCTAGATTAATTCTGCTTTTCATCTTTTTAATTATTTTCTGGATGAAATTTTTCATGGCCAAAATCTTTGTTACAAGTTCTTCAGTGTTGCATCTTGTCTTTCTTGAGTCTTATTCACTCTTTCCTTCCATTCCCTAATCCCTGTTGTGTTGTGGTCAGGCCTTGGTGACTTCCATTGTTTGGACAAGGTCTGATTTTGCAGATGTTTTCTCTTTGTTACATTTGAAATTGCCTGTGGTCTTCTGCTGGTGTTTCCTTATTTATGACCGATCTCGTTCTTTTCTCTTTAGTTCCATTATTCAGTGGCAGTGGGAGAGGCTGTCACTTCCGATGTTTGCTCAGCCCTCTATTTTTCCATGATTCCGGCTCTGGATTTGTTCTATTTTGAAATATGACTGTGGGTGGGAAGCTTTGCTATCTCT
>NW_007155052.1:0-800 GCF_000164805.1 Carlito syrichta | reverse complement strand
ATGTATCTTTTTTTTTTTTTGAGTGGAGTCTCACTCTGTCGCCCAGACTGGTGTGCAGTGGCCGCTCCTGGCCACCGCAGCCTCAACCTGCTGGGCTCCAGCGATCCTTCTGCCTCAGCCTTCCGAGTAGCTGGAATTACAGGCATGCACTACCACGCCCGGCTGATTTTTTTATTTATTGTAGAGATGAGGTCTCGCTGCCCAGGCGGGTCTCGAACCCTCAGACTCAGGCAATTCACTCACCTCAGCCTCCCAAAGGCATGGGAATACAGGCTGAGCCAACGAGCCCAGCTTCTAGGACGTATTCTTGAAGGGGACCCACAATCTTGGATGCCAGAGCCCTTCTGACCTTTTGGGCTCATGATTATTGGTATATAAGAGTTCGAACTTCCACGTCGCCAGGTAACTTCCATGAGTCTTGTTGAGAACAAAAAGAATCTGGGTTACGGTGGATTCCAATCTAATAATTCAACATGCACACGTTATAATGGCTAATCTGGAATCTGGGATTCTATTTCCACACATTCTTTAGGGCTACAGGCCTCTTGGGTATGACAATTTTGTCATTATAGATTATCAGCAAGCTTCTGGTCTTCTTGATAGTTGTAACCGAGAATGTGGACCCTCAAGTCCGTTGGGTTCCTCAGGACAACAAAGGCCAGATTCCAGGACCCAAGGTATCTTATCACTATATTTGTATGTAACTATCCCCTTAAGATGTACCTTGTAATCCTCAAACTGCTGTTTGTCCTTCTTTTCCGATAGTGGCATGGTGTTTTGAGGTTCCCAAATATTTATTA
>NW_007155051.1:0-793 GCF_000164805.1 Carlito syrichta | reverse complement strand
GCCCTTCTGACCTTTTGGGCTCATGATTATTGGTATATAAGAGTTTGAACTTCCACATCGCCAGGTAACTTCCATGAGTCTTGTTGAGAACAAAAAGAATCTGGGTTATGGTGGATGCCAATCTAATAATTCAACATGCACACGTTATAATGGCTAATCTGGAATCTGGGATTCTATTTCCACACATTCTTTAAGGCTACAGGCCTCTTGGGTATGACAATTTTGTCATTATAGATTATCAGCAAGCTTCTGGTCTTCTTGATAGTTGTAACCGAGAATGTGGACCCTCAAGTCCGTTGGGTTCCTCAGGACAACAAAGGCCAGATTCCATGACCCAAGGTATCTTATCGCTATATTTGTATGTAACTATCCCCTTAAGATGTACCTTGTAATCCTCAAATTGCTGTTTGTCCTTCTTTTCTGATAGTGGCATGGTATTTTGAGGTTCCCAAATATTTATTACATAATCTTAAGTGTAACAAGGATTCATGGATTCCACAACCCTAGTTAATTTCTGGGCATCTGCCTATTTGTTTACAGAGTTTTTGAATCCACATCACGATGGAACATCCGGGCATCTTGCATAGAATGGAAATGAAATTGGGTTCTATGAGTTCTCATTCGCCAAAATCTACAGGGCCCCTTGATAAAGACTAATCAGCAATCTGTTCTTCAGATTCCCTACATTTTTCAGAGCTAGAAGCTCCGTAGATACCCTCAATCATTCATTACAGATCCCCAGGAACTTTCTATTCTCTTCATAGTTGTAATCGTGAATCTGACCCAAATATCC
>NW_007155050.1:0-12667 GCF_000164805.1 Carlito syrichta | reverse complement strand
TGCGCAAACCAGTCTGTAATTCCAAAGTGCTTTCCCGTTGGGTACTTGGATGTGACTGAGATTTGGAAGTTCTTTGAACTACTTTCCCATGGGACACCTTGTTTCTTTGCATGGGACTCTTTATGTAGGCCTCTTTCTGCTGACAAAGGGGCAGGGCTAGAATGGTGGGGAGCTGGGGCTGGTGTCCAAACGGAGGGACCCAACAGGCTCCTCCTTACATGCTGTGGGCCCTGCCTGGGTAGTGCTGCTGTGCTCTGAGGGCCTTCTCCCCTCCTCATTTTGGGGATCTGAGAAGGTCTCCTGGAGGAGGTAACACTTGAGCTGGATGGGGTAGCAGGGGGGAACCAGGAGGGAGGCGACAAGCGTTGGCCCAGACCAAGGCATCCTCTGGGGATGCAATACAGCCCGGTGGTGAAGGTCCTGGGCTCAGAATGTTGTGCCCAACTCTCTGTTTTATTATTGTTGATTTTGGAAAACAAAAACAAAGACAAAAACACACCTGACCTCTGAACTTCGTATTCCTCGGGGTATCTTTAAATGACTGCGAGTTGCATATATCTATTCCAGGTTTAAAGTCCCTGACATCTATTGTGGGGAGGCATCTACTGGATGCTATTTCTGCATCTAACAGAGTTGAGTCCTAATTCTGAGGTTTTGAGGAGAGGTGCATGACTGACCCTGAGAGAGTAAATGCAGTATTAAACATCCTCACTGATAAGTGGTAATTTTCTTGGGACTGAACAGGAAGGGCAACAAGTTCCAGAGATAGCTGCTTTCCTGGGGATTGTGATCTTGGATGCTGGATCTCTCAAAACAAACAAGCAAACAAGCAGAAAAGTCTCCTGGACTATGAGCTCCTTGAGGCACAGCATGTTGTGCCCTGCATTTCTCACAGCACAACGCAGGGCAGTAGTACAGCCAAAGGCTCCATGTGCATTTGCTAATGCATCTTCCTGCGCATGAACTGTCTCAGAGTGATGAGCAATAACCTTGAGAGTGCTCTGAAAGAGAAAAGTGTTCTTTCCTCCTCTACTCTGTGTATCAGGCACTGTGCTGTATGCTGATTTGTAGGCGGGGACTGAGAAAGAGAGGTGAGAAAGATCAAACTTGCCCTAAAGAACTTTTTCTTTATGCATACTGTGATCTAGTGCTCATACCAACTTAGGATTTTTATTTCAATTTTTGTTTAAAAGATGACACAACCAAGGCTCAGAGAGGGTAGGTGTTTCTTCTGAGGCCACACAGCCAGCAAGTGCCTGGGTTCAGGTCTTTGTGAGCCTGAAGCCCTTGCTTCTAGTTCCTCTCCTGCCCACTCCATCATAGCATCCTTCTCTCCATTTCACCGTTAGAGATCAGAATCTGACAGGTTCCTGAGGGATTCCTGCCAGAAACCTGTCATCCCTGGAAGTCCCCACCCCCACCAGAATGAATCCTTTTTCTGGAGAGAGCTGGGCTGGAGCCAGGGGAGCCCTGAGCCTCCATTCCAGGAGGTTTCTCTAGAATGTGTTGCTGTTGTTGCCTCTAATAGTCTGTTCCAGGGAGAGGTTTGTGTGCTTGTGGGGGACAGTGGTGCCATTCATCACTGCAGGAGGGCAGAATCAGGGTTAGGGGCCTGCATGTTGAGAGGGGAGGGACCAAGGGCGGCTCCCTTGTGACCAGTCCTGAGGAGAGGTCAGGAGAGATGGCTGGCTGAGGAGTGCCTGGACAACCGCAGTTGCTGACGTTCTGTATCACGCGCCTGGGGCCCAAGGTAACCTAAATTTTTAAACACATAGCGGGGCCGGGGGTTTTGGTGTGTGTGTGGGGGGGGGGGCAGAGACTTCGGGGGTCGCGCACTGACGAAGGGGGTGGTTATGGGGTGGCGCACGCGTGGAGGGAGGGGAAAGCATCTGATTTCTGGGATAAATCATAGGAAGTGAGGGCGCAGAAGCAAGAAAAGGGGTGTGAGAGTGCAAGCGCAAAAGAGCGTGAGAGGGCGCCAGAGCCAGCCGGACTGAACGTGCGCTTGGGGCAGCGGCGGAAGGTGGAACACACTTGTGTCACAGAAGCTTAGGTAAGGTAGGAGCAGGGGAACACTTTTTTCCCCTGAGTTCATTTTCCGAAGGTGGCCTCCTTTCAGCCATTTTTAAGATAAAATGTTGCCACAAGTGTTTTTTAGGATACAAGGAAAGAACGTCAGAGGAAGCTGTATCAAAGCGAGGCTGCGCAAGGCGCAGAAAAGGCAGTCAGAGGGTGGCGCCTTTTTTTAATGAAGTTTTCGTCCTTTCCTCCCCAGAGTGCAGGCCATCTCCCACCCCATCGCTGTCGCTTTCTTCCTCTTCCTAGTCGCCCCCCGCCCCGCATGATCTGATCGCCTTTAAACCTGGTAACCGCCGCGGTCTCCACACCAGCTCGCGGAGCCTCCCAGTTGAGTGGGTGGGGCCCGCAGCAGCCGCAGGCTGAGCCCAAGGGCCGATGGGAGGGGTCCGGGGGGCGCTAACGGCGCGCCGCGGCCATGACGCTGGGCTTATCATTCACAGAAGTCCCTGTCTCCTTCCATCTACAGTCGCAGCTCGTTTCCAGACGCCTTGCTTCTCAGGACGGGCAGTGAGTTGATGGCCCAGGTTCCAGAAAGTTCCTTGTCCTCAGACTCCAGGGCCCGCTGGAGCTCGGGAGGTGGGGGAGGAGCCTCGCCCGAGGAGGCGGCTGAGAAGGCGGGGAAAATGGAGGAGGAGGCCTTGGGGGCGGCGAAGGCGTTTGGGGAACTGGAAGATGAGGAGATGAAGCTGGAGCCATTACAGGAGCGTGAGCCCGCGCCAGAGGAGTACTTGACGTGGAGCGGCAGCGGCGGCGACGAGAAGGTGCTCCCTTCAACCCCCCCTCGCTGTCACAGTAACTCTTCGCCCGTGTGTCCTCCCCGCAAGCCCCGCCCTCGGCCCCAGCCCCGGGCCCGCTCCCGAGGCCAGTCTGGGTTCCCAACCCCACCTCCGCCTTCAGCCTGGCCCTCGAACCCGCCGCCGCCGCCGCCGCCGCCGTCGCCGCCCCCACCGCGGCTCAGGGCCCGGCGCAGATCCCGGCGCAGAACCCGACCTGGGTCTAGGCCCCAGGCTCAGAAAAGCAGCTCTTATGACCTGGTTGGCTCTGGGGATCAAGGCGGCTTAGGGGACTGGTTGCTTGAGGTCGAGTTTGATCAGGGTCCCACAGGCTGCTCTCATGTGGAGAGCTTTAAAGTAGCTAAGAACTGGCAGAAGAACCTGAGGCTGATTTACCAACGTTTCGTTTGGAGCGGGACCCCGGAGACTAGGAAACGTAAGGCAAAGTCATGCATCTGTCATATATGTAGTACTCATATGAACAGACTCCACTCTTGTCTCTCATGTGTCTTTTTTGGCTGCTTTACTGAGAAACATATTCACAAACATGCAGAAATGAAACAGCACAATTTAGCTGTAGACGTCTATCATGGGGTTGTGTATTGCTTTATGTGTAAGGATTACGTGTATGACAAAGACATAGAACAGATTGCCAAAGAAACAAAAGAGAAAATTTTGAAATTACTAACTTCCAGCTCAAAAGACATTTCTCATCAACAGTTTATGACATCAGAGGCTGAAGAGAAGCAATCGACCTGTGAGACAAAGGAACAGGAGCCAAAATTGGTGAAACCCAAGAAAAAGAGGAGAAAAAAGTCAGTCTATACTGTAGGCCTGAGAGGGCTAATCAATCTTGGAAACACCTGTTTTATGAATTGTATTGTCCAGGCACTTACTCATATTCCTCTACTGAAAGATTTCTTCCTCTCTGACAAACACAAATGTATAATGACAAGCCCCAGCTTGTGTCTGGTCTGTGAAATGTCTTCACTTTTTCATGCTATGTACTCTGGGAGCCGAACTCCTCACATTCCTTATAAGTTACTGCACCTGATATGGATTCATGCAGAACATTTAGCAGGGTACAGGCAGCAGGATGCCCACGAGTTCCTTATTGCAATATTAGATGTGCTACATAGACACAGCAAAGATGATAGTGTTGGGCAGGAAGCCAGTAACCCCAACTGCTGTAACTGCATAATAGACCAAATCTTTACAGGTGGCCTGCAGTCAGATGTCACATGTCTAGCCTGTCATAGTGTCTCCACCACCATAGACCCATGCTGGGACATCAGTTTGGATTTGCCTGGCTCTTGTGGCACGTTCAGTTCCCAGAGCCCAGAGAGGGCTGACAGCACAATGAGCCGGGATGCCCATGTACCAGGAATCCCCTCACTCACAGACTGTCTACAGTGGTTTACAAGACCAGAGCACCTGGGAAGCACTGCCAAATTCAAATGCAGTCATTGCCAAAGCTACCAAGAGTCAATCAAACAGCTCACAATGAAAAAATTACCCATTGTGGCCTGTTTTCATCTCAAGCGATTTGAACATGTAGGCAAACAGAGGCGAAAGATTAATACCTTCATCTCCTTTCCCTTGGAGCTGGACATGACTCCATTTTTGGCCTCTACTAAGGAGAGCAGAATGATAGAAAGTCAGCCACCAACAGATTGTATGCCCAATGAGAATAAGTATTCCTTGTTTGCAGTGATTAATCACCATGGAACTTTGGAAAGTGGCCACTATACCAGCTTTATCCGGCAACAGAAGGACCAGTGGTTCAGCTGTGATGATGCCATCATCACCAAGGCTACCATTGAGGACTTACTCTACAGTGAAGGGTATTTACTGTTCTATCACAAACAGAGTCTAGAGAAAGACTAGTCTTACCAAACCACTTACCAGAAAAAAATGATTAGGCAAGGATTCTGACGTGACAAAATCTACTTGGAATTGACAATGACAACAATATCCTTACAACAATGAGCACCTCTTGAAGTAACAAAAACCTACCTGGAATGGACAAAGACAGTAACACCTATGATGACAACCAGTACCTTGATATAAAGAACCAATTTTGCCATGACCCATGGGTCTGTAGGAAGAAAAAAAAAATGAATACTAACTAGTGATCATTCATCCTTGAGAAATGGGGAGAGGGAGAAGAGGTTGAAAGGTTGAAAATGGTCATATAAAGCATAATTAAATAAGAATGTTTTAGGTGGGGAGAGTGGGAGTAGAAGTGTTCTGATGCTACTATATGTAATTTGTTTCCACAGAATTATGGAGAATCAGGGAGTATTCCTTCATTCACATAAAGCTTCACAATTGGTGTTCCAGCTGTGGCTGACTAGCCAAGTAGTTTGAAAGAAAAAGAATATTTTAGAAGAAAATTTTAAAAGCTTTAAAAGAAAAACATCTAAAAATAAAAAATTTTTAAAAAAGTTTTAAAAGAAAAAATTTGTAAATGTTGAAAAAAGTTAGGTTGATATTTTTAAGATAAATATTTTAAAAATTAAAATTTTTAATTTAAAAAGCTTCAAAATTATTAAAATGTTTAAAAACAGAAAAAATTTAAATTCCTATGGTTTAAAAAGGGCAAAATGAATAAAACAAGGACCGGGTTAAGAATGAAAGTTTACCAGAAAAGTAAAATAAACATTTAAAAAAATTAGAGTTAGGAACAAAGAAAAATCTTAAAAATCAATAGTTTAAAATAATGGAGAAGAAAGTGGAGAATATAAGATATAAAAAGAACCTTAGTAAGTTCAACTCTAGAGATTTAAATTAAAACTTTAAATAAATAAGGATAAAAACATTTTGAAGTTTACAAATTTTAGAAAATTTAAGAAATATTTTAAAGTTTACAAATGAAAAAATTAAAGAGTTCAAATAGAAAAAAGTTGTAAAATGAAACATTTAAAAGGTTTTATTTTTTATTTAAGCATATTAAAATATAGATGGGTATTTAAAAAGTGAATGGAGGAAGCAGCAATAACAAAGGAGTTTGTGAGTATATATGTATATGTATACATATATATATTTGAGTTTTATCTCAATAAGTCAATATAATTTGGAAAAATAGACCATTACTTTACCATCCAATTGTGACATGGCTGCAAGGCCTAAATACTAACCCACCTTCCCCTTTCAGATTTCATGCCTCATCTTATTTCCCGAAGGAAGTAAAACTTCTTAGAATCAACTGCATCTGGGAAAAATGAAAACTTTAGGAACTCTCCCATTTAGAATTTCACTATTCATAAAAATTCTTAGCTTCTGAAAGTGGGCTTTGGATAATTTGGTGGTTTTAGAGAAATTAGATCACAACTGTGAACCCTGGCTTTGGTGTTTGAACCGCATGGCTCGATTGAGGAAGTGGCAGGGACCCATATCTGAGGACCTCCCACACGCCACTTTCCCTTCCATGGGGGAAACAATACCTTTAATTTCCACAGTAGAGCTATGGGTTTGTGCCTAGCAGTCCTGGTTATTGCTTATTCCCTCTTTATTTCCTTATTCTGTCACTCATGTCTGGTTTCCCTCTTACCTGGCCTTACTTACATATCTCTGAGCCCCAGCCTGCAGGGCTCCTTCCTTGGCTATTCACGTGGTGGCTTTTACTTCTCCTTCTCCAAGACCCAACTCATAGATGACTTCCCTAGAGCCTTCCCTGAACTCTCTAGGCAGGTATAAATGGGAAAATTGTTCCTCCCCCACCTTCCTTAATATCTCACTGTGCCTCCAAAGTACTTTGTTCATGCCTCGGTGATGGTACTTATTCTACTGTTATTCTGCTGTAGCTTTGTGATTGTCTGCCCCTCTGCACCGAGCATTCTGAGAACAGGGGCCCAAGCCTTATTCGTTTCTGTACTAATAAATGTTTGTTGAATGTGAGGATGAGCTCAGTTATTTGCTTTATTCACCCTGTCAGTAATGCGTTCTCTTCACCCATCAGGCTCCCACTGAATGCCCAAGTGCTGCACTGCGGTGTGATCAGTGTTGTATCTTCCCCAAAGACAGGGTATGAAATGTTGCTCAGCTGCAGGGGTTGGATTAAAAAGGAGGGGCTCAATGAAGAAATAGTCAGATATGTGCAGAAAGGGCCAGGTACAATGCAAGGAAAAGAGCATAGGCCCAGAAGTTGGCAGTCATGAGAGACTGGGTGGGGAGGGAGCAGCAGCTGAAGGTGATGCTGAGCTCTCTGGCATGCATATGGCTACAATGCCCCTCATCAGTGTCCCTCAGTTCCCCAGTCCCTCACCTTAAAACTGTACCACTCTCCAGAGCATCAGTGTACCTTGCCCATGACAGAGTGTACCTTGCTACTTCAGTGTTCTACATTACACTACATATCATGACTCTACGACAAAGGAGTGATGGTTAGTGACTGTGTTTCTCAAAGAGCTGTAGTTTATTTTCCTGCTTAGCACGCTTGTCCTTCCACCACTCTTTGTGCTCCTGTTGGGGCTATCAGTCATGTTTCCCTGCCTCTGCTACCTCTCCCCTAAATGGGCACATCACTCAGGCTGGGCCAGATTAAAGTTTTCAAGTTCCCCATCACTCCACCTATGCCCCTCCCAAAAGAACATTTTTTTCTGAGTGCATAGGACCCAAGTAGGGTCAATCAAAATTTATTGTTAAATTGATTATAAACACATACTAGGAGAAAAAGTAATCCACTCCACTCTACCCCCATACTGGAGTCTCTAGGCTAGGATGACATGAATCTGGATTTCTGAGAGGTCAATATCTATACCACAAAGAGACAATCAGAGAATGGAAGAAAGAGCCCAGAGAACATTATTTGAACCTTGTAAATCCAGCTGTGCCTGAAGCCCTAAAGTTCCCAGCTATCTGAGCTAATAAAGTCCCTTGTTTTGCTTAAGCTAATTTGAGTTGGGATCCTGCCATTTGCAGCCAAGGGTCTTGAACATATTAACCAAGCTCCATGGCTAGTGGGGCATCCTGTTCTAAGATCTCAAAGAATGGGAGAGAAAAAGAAAGGAGGGGTTATCTTAGATGACCTCCATCATACATGATTGAGAAACCTTAGTGGATCCTGTTAGGATCCAGATAGGGTGAGGGTGGATGGATGGAGAGGGAGAGGCGCAGCAGGGAGGGGCGCAGCACCACTGGAGCTGGCAAGCTGGAGGTACGTGCTGGCAACCCAGAGATCCAAGTTAATGCAAAGAATTGCAACACACAAAGAGGTGAGAGAAGGCAAGATGTATTTAAGAAAAGCTCGCCCCTCACAGACAGGGCGTAGGCCTACACTCTAGGTGAGTGTGGCACCGTAGCCCCTCAAAGCCCTGGCTTAAATCCTTTTCCTTGGAGATGTTGCAGTCAGGTAGATGTGACTGCCATGACTTCCTTATCAACCACCTATGGATGTTTTGGAGAACCTGTGACACAGAGACCCATTAATGTCTGTCCATATTGTCATAGCCCCTAGAGAAGGGCATGACAAGGATTCTAATGCTCCTGCACCTTCCCAAACAACATTCCTTAGAGCTAATGGAAGATGCATTTCCCCTTATCTCCTAGGCATTCCCAGTGGGTAGCTTCGGGGAATCCTTGGCTTCCCTGTAGATAGTGCCCAATTTACTGGAAGATTGAATCCCCACCTGCTCCCCCTCTGGGTGATCATAACTTTTGTAATTACAAGTTTCATGACTTTTACAATCCTTGCCCAATGCATGATGTCTTAGGCCTTGTAAATTCCCTTTACTCTAGGCAAACTTGATTGCTGCTGTGAGATACTTCTAATACCTGGCACCAGGAAGTCTGTTTCTGAAAAGACAAAGTTGGCAAAGTTAATTTTACCTGAAGTGTATATTTCTCCAAAAGCATAGCTTCTACTTTCTCATTGTATTAAGGTTTAGGAAGAAGAGGAAAAAAATGCATTTCCCACTCTTGGTCTATCCTTTCAGATCCCTGTGTCTTTAAGAAATAGATGTCAGCTCAGCCACTGACCTGTGCTAGGCTTCAAACCTTACTCATAGCAATAATATGTTTATTCCAAATAAAAGGGAGAAAAATACAATAACGGTTCACAATTACTGAGTTAGACCAGGTGCTATGTTAATTGCTTTACCTCTATTATCTCACTAAGACTTCACAGTCTTGGGAGACGTCACCAAACATATTTCACAGACTGAAAAAGTGAAACTCAAAGTAGAAAAGTAATTTTCTTAAGTTAACGCTACAATTTTAAGCAGAGGAGACAGTACTCAAATGCAGCTCCCCAGTACTCAAATGCAGCTCCCATCATAATCCAGTACAGAGAGCTCAACAGTTTTTTTTCTTTTTCTCTTTTTCTGATGTTGCTATGAAAGACAGCATAGACCAGTGTAGTTCAGGAGGGACCCTCTGGCAAATTTGGATGGAGATAACTTAAAAGGAGAGTAACCTATCAACTACACAAAGTTGTCCATGCTGCAAGTGGATTTGTCTCTGTGGAAATTGTTGATTCAGATAAATCAGGCTGAATGACTTTCCTAAGAATACCCAGGGTGGATGAGGCCAAAATTTTACCCCTAAATCAGACATACAGCCTAATTCGATGCCATATGCCAGGCTGAGCACCTGACTGTAAGATCTCATCTCTTTGCTGTATGTGAAACTACCAGCTTTTTATAGTCACACAAAACTTCCTTACTAGCTTCAACATCATGCCAGCACTTTGAATGTCACTTTTATCACTTCCCCCTTGACCTCCCAGAGTGGCCACAATACCAGCCCCTCCAATGAGCCTGGGAAGGGGTCTACCTATTAGGATCTGGTTTGTACATGATCAAATATTGAGTTGCAATGTCTGGCTTCTGTTGTTTCTGCACCACTTTCAGCTCCCTTTACCTTGATTCCCTTCCAAACACACAGTAGTGGCTACTCAGGACCAGGCTGGACTCATGTATTTGTAACTCCCACAGGCCTGCCACAGTTTATGGGAGGTGTTTAACATGCTGACTGAGCAAATGTATGAATGAATAAACAAATAAAGAA
Source organism: Carlito syrichta (assembly GCF_000164805.1). Classification (NCBI taxonomy): domain Eukaryota; kingdom Metazoa; phylum Chordata; class Mammalia; order Primates; family Tarsiidae; genus Carlito; species Carlito syrichta. The sequence goes on along the minus strand of NW_007155050.1, from coordinate 2,807 downwards.
ATTCCATTCTACACGCTAATCCTCAGCTTCTATAGTTGACTTCACGTCCTATATTTCTGAAGTCAAAAATCTCATAAGAATGCCTGACTTACCCATATTAGCCACATCAACACATTTTTGTCTTCATCCATCCTCCACGCCTTCACTGTACTTTCAGAGGAAAAAGAGTGCTGCTGCTTTTCTGAAACTGCACCCATTAGCCTCCATTCTCTGACCCATTCTTAACAGCCGGAGACCTTGCTGCCACATGCATTCTTCTATTTCAGTACCAGTCACATTTTTTTTAGACAGATAATATTCACAAACTAGACATCATAGATTTTCTATGATGATTCCTCAAAAATTTTGTCCCATCATTCTTATAAAACATAAGAAATGTCTCCCAAGTCCCAGTACTTCCTCTGGCGTGTATATTGTTCCCAGAAAAAACCTCAAAATCTGTTGTAAGATCCCAATTTGTGATTCATGTTTAAAAAGAAAAATACGTAACCTTTTCTCCTCTTCTTTTCATTACCAAACTCTATTTTACATGTTTTTCATACATCATTTTCACTTATCTCCCACTCTATCTTTAGTTTCCTGCATTCTGGCTTCTGTTTGTACCACTGTATTGAAACTTCTTATGCTTTGGTCAAAGTCACTTATTTTTTTAAAGTTTTTTATTTTACTATTTTATTCCATTTATTAAAGAGATACGTGATAATTGCAGACAGTGGAACAACAGACATAAAATATTTGATATTGAAGCTTTCCTCAAAAGTCCATAATTTTGCCATGTTGGCTACTATTCAGAAGCAGATTTCCCTTCTCTTATACCAGGAGGTTACGCCAAGTTTGAGAAAGGGGCTAGGGGCTAGGGGCTGGAGCAAGTGGATTTGGGGAAGGGATTGCATGGAAAATCAAATTTAGAAGACTGCATTACAGTTCAGATATATTAGAGAAATTGGTATTTCTAAGGACAGGTGTAGAAAATCCTTTGAGTATACAAATAAGGCCTTACTCTGAGTCTGATCATGCCCTAACTGATCTGCTTTCAGAAGAGTCTACTAAAGGGATACGTGTTTGTAAACTTGTCATTTGAAGCCTCTTTCTCACCACCCCTCTGATGGAGGTTAAAGTGATTGGCTTGTGATTTCCACTTCTCTATAATGAGGACCATGTGGTAAGGTAGACCTAGGCAGGAGGAGTTGACTTTGGGGCACCAGAAAGACTTGAGCTGAAATCACATTCCAGATTTGCATTTACTAATAGGTAATGTTGGGCCAGTAACACAACCTTGTACATAACTGATTCAGGATTGTTGAGGGGACAAAAAGTAACGACCATTCAAGGTATTTAGTAGATAGCAAAGCACATGGTTGAAGAAAAAAAGATTTTTTTAAAATTGTCACATCTCTTGCCCCACTTGTCAGTGTCCAAACATTCCCTTCAACCTTCAAGTATACTTAGAAGACAAAAACTGCTAGCTCTTTGGAAATACATTTTCCAGCACATTACAGGGGCTTGTTACCTTAAGCAGATTTCTACTGTAAATCCTTCTCAGGCAAATCTGTACTTACCTCACTGAGTATTTCTTCTGTGCTATAGCACCCAATTCGGACCAGTTACTGAAATAGAGGAATGCATGTGGCAGCAAGGCCTCTGACTATTAAGAATGAATCAGAAAATGGAGGCTAATGGGTGCAGCTTCAGAAAAGAAGCAGCAATCCTTTTCCTCTGAAAGTACAGGGAAGGCGTGCAGGATGGATGAAGACAGAAATGTGTTGATGTGGCTAATATGGGTAAGTCAGGCATTCTTATGAGATTTTTGACTCAGAAAATAGGACGTAAAGTAAACTACTGAAGCTGAGGATTAGAGTGTAGAATGGAATGTCTTTATTTGTTTATTCATTCATACATTCACTCAGTCAGCATGTTAAACACCTCCCATAAACTCTGTCAGGCCAGTGGGAGTTACAAATACATGAGTCCAGCCTGGTCCTGTGTAGCCACTACTGTGTGTTTGGAAAGGAATCAAGGTAAAGGGAACTGAGAGTAGGGCAGACAACAGAAGCCGGAGATTGCAACTCAATATTTGACCATGTACAAACCAGATCCTAATAGGTAGACCCCTTCCCAGGCTAGTTGGAGGAGCTGGTATTGTGGATATACATAATAAGCAAGGATACAGGCTCAGAGAGTTTAGGTTCCCCCCGTACCCCCAAATCAACAGTAATTAAAGCAGAGTGTAGGGGCACAACGATCTGAGCCCAGGACCTTCACCACCGGGCTGTGTTGCATCCCCAGAGGATGCCTTGGTCTGGACCAACGCTTGTCGCCTCCCTCCTGGTTCCCCCCTGCTACCCCATCCAGCTCAAGTGTTACCTCCTCCAGGAGACCTTCTCAGATCCCCAAAATGAGGAGGGGAGAAGGCCCTCAGAGCACAGCAGCACTACCCAGGCAGGGCCCACAGCATGTAAGGAGGAGCCTGTTGGGTCCCTCCGTTTGGATACCAGCCCCAGCTCCCCACCATTCTAGCCCTGCCCCTTTGTCAGCAGAAAGAGGCCTACATAAAGAGGCCCACGCAAAGAAACAAGGTGTCCCATGGGAAAGTAGTTCAAAGAACTTCCAAATCTCAGTCACATCCAAGTACCCAACGGGAAAGCGCTTTGGAATTATAGACTGGTTTGCGCAGGAAAACATGGTTTTTCTTCCCTATGGAAGGGCATTTGCTCAGCCACAGCTAACAAGTGTTGCTCCTATCTGGGTTAGCAGACCTAGAAGAAAGTGCTGAGTCAGCGATTTGCTAGCTGCACCACCTGTGACTT